>NW_005187434.1:769737-772710 GCF_000239375.1 Pundamilia nyererei | reverse complement strand
TATATATATACATTGATAGTCTTGTGTTTTATTTTTGTGATACTTGCTTGTCTTCAGAGAGGACATTCGGACTGTGAGTGTGATAGCTGCTGGAGAAGTTACGTGCCTGGTAATGGACAGAGAGTGAGTGGATATTTTTTGTTCACAAACTGTAAGTGATTCAGCTGTCACATTACTCTCTGATTTGAAAATGTGCTTTATCTAACGTGAATGTTCATAATTGTCTGTACTACAGCACCTTTAAGGGCATCATTGAAGGCTTGACACCTGATTGCAGTCAAGAGGAGCAACAAAACAATGAACCTGAAGTCTAGTGAGGAGCGTTAAAACACTGTTTCATTTCTATATACAGAAGACCCAGAATAAAAGCTCACCCCTGTTTTCCTTGTAAGCAGCTCAGATGCGGATCCTACCCTCCTGTCTACTTCCACCTTAAGTGATTTCCAGATTATTTGCCCTTTGGGGGTCGGGGAGTTTGGTCACGTAGACCTGGTGAGGGTCAATCTGCAAGCAGCTCGCCCTCGGCGATGTGTCTATAATGTAATGCATTTACTTCTGTTCTCTGTAAGGTGCAACTGAAGAGCAAGACAAAGTGTCCTTTTGCCATGAGGGTCCTCAAGAAGAAGCTGATTGTCAGCAGTGGCCAACGAGAGCACATCCAGAGAGAAAGCCACATCCTAATGGAGACCTGCTGTTCATTTATAGTCAGGTGTGTCCCATACTTAGGTCTAGTAAAATATTGTTGATGCTGAGTAGAAAGATCTAAAGTAATTTTTATTTTCATTGATTACAGGCTGCACAACACCTTTAAAGATGCAGAGCGTCTGTATGTTTTGACAGAAGCTTGTCTTGGTGGAGATTTATCTAATCTACTCAAAGACAAGTAAGTACTTAAGAATAAACGGAATATTTCAGGCCTGTATTTGTAGTCCCACTGTGTTTCCTCACAGTAAAATATTAAATGGCCTGCACCTGATGTCAGCCACTTCTCCAAACTGTTTCAGAGGATATTTGGATGAATGGAGCACCAGGTTCTACACAGCTTGTGTTGTAAAGGCCTTGTCCTTTCTGCACTGTCAAGGTGTCATCTATAGGGACCTCAAGCCTGAACATGTTCTTCTGGATGAGCATGGTTATGCCAAGCTGGTACTACAATCTTAACGTCACGTCTTGTTAAATGAAATGTAGCAGAGGTGAGAGCAAATGTACTCATATCTGTCTCTTGCAGGTTGGCTCCAGGTGTCTAAAGAAGGTTGAGGTGGGTAAGAAAACGTGGACGTTTTGTGGTACGCTGGGCTACATGGCACCTGAAATCATCTCGAGCAAAGGCCACAACATGTGTGCAGACTTGTGGTCGCTGGGTGTTTTTGTGTTTGAACTTCTGAGTGGTAGGTAAGCTTTTCAAATTTTTGGACAAGCCTCCTTTTTTTCCAGCATATTTTTCCGATTGCAGATTGAAGTTATCTTGACGGCCACCTGTTCTCCTCTCCAGGCTCCCATTCAGCCACTCTGACCCCCTGAAAATTCTCACTGCAACAATTCGTGGCATCGATCAGGTCGACTTTCCAAAAACCATCTGCAGAAGTGCCTCCAGTCTCATAAAGAAACTGTGCAGGTGTGAATATGAGCCACTAAGCACAGTGTGAAAGCTTGGACAGATTTTTAAAAAAATTATTGTTATTTAGTGCTTTTTCACACTTTTTCCACCCTCAACACACAAAACCAGACAGAAACAGTGCAAGTGTGCTGTAATACCACCTCCTAAAGATGAGAAACTGATTATTAATTCAGCTTATTTGCTGGTCTGTTCAAGGAGCAATCCCTCAGAGAGACTGGGCAGTCAGAGAAATGGGGCCAGGGACATTCAGAAACACAAGTAAGATGATGGATTTTTGTTTTGGGTACTCTGGAGAGAAACATTGAGGCTCTGCTTGGAAACATGTTGTTATGATGTTCTGTTTTTATTCAGATGGTTTGAAGGATTCAACTGGGACGGACTTTGTGAAAGGACATTAACAGCCCCGGTTATTCCCAAAGTAAGGCAAATTCAATACTGGCTGTTGGTCTTTACAGCTTTTCATGTTAGTCATTTTTTTTTATTTCTGTCTTTTTCAGGTCAAGCATTTTTTGGGAAGCGGTTCATTTGGCCTTTATACCGAGGACTCGGTGGAGCCGTGCACAGACTGGGATGATTTCTGAGGGATTTCTGTGAACCGGAAACAAAATCCTGTCAGACACTACTTCAGGTTTTGTCTCCATGAATAATTGACTACCCACAGACTTACTGCCATTACGAATTCATTACAGTTTAAGACAAAAAATATTTTCCGCTGTAACACTTGATGCAGCTTTTGTTTGATAAGTGATCCATACTGCCCGCTGCGCTAAGCCAAGACTGTTTTTTCTGTGTATCTGCATAAAACCTTTACACATTTCCAAACATAGCCTATAACTGGAGTCAAATCGAATCCAATAAACAATAAATAAACAGATTCATTAATCAAATGAGCTGTGTCTTTCTATTCTTTCCTTTTAAACTTTGATTCATGAGATTCACTTTGTCAATGGTAGGCTGGGGGGCTGGGGGGACTGCACAATCACTTTTGATCCCTCCCTCAAATGCATGAATGCAATTAAGAAGTTACGTCAGTGTGGGCCCAGTCTTGCAGAAAAACGTCAAGGTCCGGATAGAAAGGCAAACACACAGGAAGTTGTGTAACTTTAATACAACTTTAAATTCAGAATGGGCTTTATTGGCCTAATAAGTGCTCGCACACAAGGAATCCGGCTCTATTTGTTTGTTTGTTTTTGTTCTCAGTGGCAACATGACACAGGCAATAGCAACATATATCATATGTATATGTGTAATGGTGCAGTGTGCAAAGATGATGAAATAACTATCTATATATACCCTGCTTTGGTTAAAAATAAAGTGAATCAACTAATTGATATATATATATATATATATATATA
>NW_005187434.1:637490-769575 GCF_000239375.1 Pundamilia nyererei | reverse complement strand
TTTCCTTTAAAGTCAGTGTGTTTGTATACAGTGTTTGAGCGCAGTCCTTTATTTTGAAGATTTGGACCGGAAACACAGGTTAATTGCGTTTAGCTGGACTGGTGGGCAAATTTCTGTGGACCTGAGGCAGGATTAAGTGAGGCTCTCAGTCAACGACCGTTTGGAAACCTGCGTTCACTCTGGTAAGTCTCTGTCAGAGTCTCTTTCTTCGGTAGTTTGTATTCAGACGTCTCAGCTCGATAAAGAAGCACAAAGCTAAACTGAGCAGGCTTAGACTGTGAAAAAAAGAAAGAAACTAAGTTTGGCTGCAGCACGCCGAGTTCCCATGCTGCCGAGCTGATAGTTGCAGATTTTGGAGGAATGTGAACAGGAATCAACCTGTTAACTTGTGAAAAGTTTTACGCAAGCAAAGAAAGATTTCTTTGAAAGTGATTCGAGGCAGCAGGAAAAATGTGCATCTGGTAAAAACATTTTTCTTAAACTTTTGTGTACTCCGTTAAAAACAAGCAAAAATGAAACATTTATGTACGTAAATCAAGTTGCATTTAAATACTGAACACCTGTGTTTTTGCATGGGTTAAATATTAATAACTGAATATAGCATATAAGCTGTGAGCTGATTGGGAGTTTGTTTGAATGTATTGTGGATGTGAGAACAAGATCATCTTCTCCCATAAAAATTCACCAGCAGTTTACTCTTAATGCATTCCCAACATAGTTCAGATACACAGGTTATGTGAAATGAAATGGTGACAAACCAGAAAAATAATAATAATCGATTGGCATGGCCTTTTGTCGACTGAAAATGAAACCAGGGCTGTTCTGAGTGATTCCTTCCACCCAGTAATGAACAGCTTCTCCCAATCGGCGTGGTTTCTTTTTCATTCATAAGGGGGTCACTGAATGCTTTTGAGTACGCATGTGATTACAGTCACATGCTCTGACCTTTGCAAATCACTAGATCGCAACTGAAGTCAACACCCGTTGGACCCAGGTGTTGGTGTTCACCACCACTATTATCAAAACACCAGATGAAGGAAAGTGTCCCTCAAGTACACTTTCAAATACTTAGAGAATCAGTGCCGAGAAGCATGGAGGTCCAACTCCTTAATAAGATGCTTTATGCTGTTTTTCTTCTTTAATTTTCACTTTATAGCTTACTTAAAGCGCCAAATATATTATTGATACTCACTTGACAGTTTTTGGGGTTGGTGCGGCGGTTAGCACTGTTGCCTCACGGCAACAAGGTCTTGGTTTCAAGTCAACCCTTGGGCCTCTCTGTGTGGGCTCTCTCTGGGTACTCAGTCTTGCTCCAAACAGTCCGGACAGGTGTATGTCAGCTTACTTGGTTACTAAATCACCTGTATGCGTGAACGGTTTTCTGTCTCTGAATTAGCCTTGCAGTAGATTGACAGTTTCTCCAGGGTGTGTCCTGCCCCCTGCCCTGTGACAGCCAGGAAAGACTCCAGTCCCATCTGCAGCCCAGAATTGGATAAGTGGAAGATGTTGGCATGTTATGTTTTGTTTTTAAATTAATTAACATATTTCCAGCATGGTGATAAAACAAAAACTGAAACTAAATCAACACATCATTCAGTCATTAACATAAGATTTTAAAGTCGCACACGTGGAACCCTTTCTCATTTATTGGGGGAAAAAAAAGAGTTCATATTATATGGCAAAACCACTCCAAAAACATGTCACTGTTTATCTGTGCGATTCAGTGGTGGTAGGGTAATGTTCTAAAGACGTGCAGCATGTTCTTTTTTTCCTGTACCATCAGTTAATGATTCCAGATGTTTCCAACATTGTATTCCCCAAATCCAGTCTTACTGCCACAACTGTGATTTTTTTTTTTTTCCTTTTCCTTCCCCACACTGAAAAATGTGAAGCTCCTCTAAGGAATATAAAAATAGTTTTTATAATTTTTCATCAATGGACTCAATGATCAGCACAACCTGAAAGCGACGTCCTGGTATATTAAGAGTGCTGTGATTTCCACAAAGCAAACATTATATCACATTTTACATCTGTTTACTATCAGAAGCCTATCCCAGCAGCACCCACTGGGTAAGAGGCAGGACAGGTCATCTGCCTGTCAGAGAAACCTCTCAAATGCAATCGCATGGAAAAAAAAAATGACGCGCTTGCTAACTTTAGAGTCTAGATTGAAGTGGAACTCGCAGAAGGAAAAGTCAATTGTCGTTGAAGACACTGCTGTAATCAAGCACAGGTCACCTGTCAGAGATGAGGAAGCCTGAATGAGTCCGCAGGAAGTGCCATATTCTTTAGAACAAGAGCACTCAATAAAGACGCTGCTTACATTTGCATAAATCAATTTAGTACAGACACTGTTATTTTTTAAGTAGTTTCTTCGTCCTTGCATTCTGCATGCCACTTTACATGAACCTTTTTGCTTTATTTTATCTACATGATCTGTATTAAAAGGCCAGTGTTGGGGATAATGTATATATATGTAGAGGGTTTGTTTTGCTGCTAAACTTGCCCAAACTTTACAGGCTATATGTGGAAAATGTAAGTGAGGTACAGAAAAAAGGGGGCTGCTGTGAATTTTGTCTGTGGTCCAAGTTGAGGATAATTACAGTTGGAGTGAGTTTCAGCCCTAATTGTAGGTTTTCTGCCATTTTTGTTGTGTAAAATCACAGCCGCTGTTCATTTCCACACGTTACATCTGCTTTTGTTTTAAATCATACTTCTAATACTTGCGTGTTGAGATATTCGGAGGCAACGTGTTTGGAGTTGTCCATATGGCCTCCTGCCATCTGTTTTGTGTGTATTTGACAGTTACAGTGTTGAATGTGTCACCTGACGTTTGTAGTCAACCATTAAGAATTAACAAATACACCGGCTCAGTCAGACGTGAGCTTTGACAGCATGTTGACGTTTGAACCTGGCGCTGCTTAGTTACCTGAAACCAGAAACGTCTGCAAAAGAATGCACAACTGTAGCTTTGTTTTCGAGAATCTCCGCTTGGGTTTAAGTGAATTCGAGACCCTGGGAGACTCCTGACCGCCTTGAGGAAAGTGGTGTTTTCTGCATCCCGGATATGTGGTCTTTCTCGCTTCCTGCTACAAGAGAAACGTCATTGGGACTGAGCGTGCATGTGTCTGTTCTTCATGCTTTGTTTAGGAATCACAGCCAGAAAACACCCGTGCGTTTCATTCTTTCTCCCCCCCCACCCCACGCTTGCCTGGCCAGCCTCACGTGTCCATCTTGCAGTCCTCTCTCTTCGGGTCCCCTCCAACCAGAACTCTCTCCTCCCTGGGCACATGGAGCGTGTGCAGACTACACCGGTCTTCTGGTGCTGGCACAAAATGCTGTGGCCTGTCTCCCAGCTATAAAAACCTTCCCCCTCTTGCTTTGTGCCACCTCCTGTAGTTTTCTGGGTCAGGGGGGAGCATTCCCCAGCATTGCTCCCGTCACCACAGAAAAGTTCTTAAAGCTACTATACAGAGCTCTTTTTACATTCTGTGTGATGCACAGAGCCAAATCGTTATCCGATGTTTCATGTGACAACACGAACGAGGAAAGGAGACGGCAGCTTAAGCATCTCGAGCATTTCTGCCTACTTGTCTAATGCAGAGGAAACTGTGCATGTATGTTAAATAAGTCTTTGGCTGCTCTATAAAATCATTTACAGCCACCACAACCGATCTGAACAGCAGCAAATTCAATTCCACTCTTTCAAGCTCTTTGTTTATACTTGCGAGCTTTACTTAACTGTGCCGGTGATGTTGCCAAAATACATTCATGAATCCCGACAGCTTACGGCTGCTTCCTACAACACTGAAAGCATATTAAAAGCTTGTGATAAAGCCAGGTTTTGCAGTAGTTCACCTGAACTCTAAAAACCACTCTTCCATACGCTTACATTTCCGCCCTTTTGCCAAGAGTAAGACTTTTACTGTTGTTAACAAATAAATTGTACAGATAAAAGTTTTGCTGGGATTTTGTGGGGATGGTGCAGTGGAGGGACGGCACAGCAAGAAGATCCTGGGTCTGAAATTAGTCTGTCACCTTTCTCTGCGGACTTTCTGTGTTCTTCCTGTGTCAGCTTTAATGATGGATGATTACTTACATTGTGGGCTGTGGGGAAAAAACTGTATGGCGTTAGGTTAACTGGTGATTATAAACTGGCTGTAGGTGTGAATCTGGGTGTCAATGTGTGTTAGTGGTGTGAGCAACCTGTCCAGGCTCTCCTGCACAACATTGAATTGGATAAACAGAAGAAAATAGATGCATGTTATTTGGTTTTCTTGGTAAAACATGGACTGATTATTCAATTTTTATTTTTATTTTTTTTTTAAACTTGTGATCCTCTTTATTACTTTTATTTCATCCCAGGACCCACATGTGTTACTGGAGTCAAAATTTATGCACAAATTTGACTTGCAAAGAAAGCACACCAGGAAATGCATCTACAAAAAAACTCCTGGAGGAAAAACTACACAATTTTCATCACAGAAGTTTAATTGAGGCTCAGTTGTGTTTGAGAGCATCTTGCTGAAGTCAGTGGGAAGCTCTTCCAGTTTCACTGTGTTCAGGGAAAAGCTTTTGGTCTTGCATCACGTTGCTTCAAGCCCGATCGCCTCTCTGCAAGTTGTTTCTTTGTTGCTGCTGATTTAGAGACTCCAGTAGGGTGTCATCTGGAAACCTAATGTTACAGCTGCAGTGCAGCATAAAACACACTGCCCCGGAGAGTGCTGGTGCTCATTCTAGACCTGCAGTCGTGGCTGCATAGTCCAGATGTTTGTCTGGCCCAGCTCCGCAGTCAGGTGCTGTAGGATGTTGGAGGGCTGAGCTATATTAGGTGATAGCAGCAACAATGAAATGTTTTCAGACTGTGCAGGGCACGCTGCGCTGTCCCACGGCTCATGCAGACTTGGGTCCTATTGCAGTGTTCAGCCTCTGAAAATGTTACAAGTCAGTACAGGGTCTATTCTTCTTCTCTTCTTATCCTCTGATCTCAGCAGTGACATGAATCTTTAGCAGTGTCTGCTGTGGCTCCTCGATCTTTCAAGCTTACAATAATTCATAACCCCACCATGCTGTTTTAAATGTTTTTTTTTTTTTTTTACCACCTGCCCGGGAACATTTTCCCATGACACCCCATTAGTTTGATGGCAGTTGAAATGTTTGACGGTTATAAAGGAACATTGACGAGGTTGTAATTATTGACTACATGCCAGATTTGACTCAAAACCGGTTTTTGGTTGTTTTTTGGGGGGGTTATGTCTGTAATTTCAACATGCTGCGTTCCACTCATGTGTTTGTCATACTTCTGTTAGTGAATAGCTCTTGGTTATGTCTCCACTTGTGAGCGAGAGTAAACATGCACGGACATGGCGACATGCCTGTCGTCTCCACTTGAACCTTTTTTTTTTTTTTTTGTGTGTTGCATTTTGGCATATACTCCACATACGGATGCCTTTACTTACACCAAATATAGTTTCGATCCGCTGTGACTGTTCAAACATCACAGCACTTACTGTATGAACTGTGGGCACGTCTGTCACGAGTGCCCTGCTGCGATAGCAGCTCTCCGAATGACAATGTAGCCAAAAGCGCACTCTCCCTGCAGGAACTGGCACAGAATGAAGGTGCGTTTGTTTTCCTTCAGTATATTTTCACATGTGTTTGCCATTCCTTTTGTCTCCTGTCTTCTTGGGAGTAAGAGCTGGAAGCACAATGGTTCTTGTCTGGGACTTGACAATAGCCATAATGAATGGGAGTGAGAGAGAAGGGAGGGCCAGGGAGAGAGAAAGACAGAAAGGGGCCACAGGAAGCTCTCTTCACACCACACTGTCATTTTTTTCCTTTTTTTTTTTGATGTCACGTTTCATAAAGCTCTTTGTTTTCAATTTATTTACCTAGTGAAAGGACTCGAGGGGCTCACCAGCTGCTCTGTGACTTCAGCAGGTGTAAAGAGGGAAGTGAACAGCTTTAGTTCACATAAATTGATGCTTAAAGCAGATTAGAAATCCTCCTGAGGACGAGTGTGGCATTGCTTTGCCCGTGCAGGCTAGGGAAGCGGCGCAGCATCAGCTCCGGTTAAACAGGAGGGAAGGGGAAGCTACCCTCTCCAATTGGGCACTGGGGGAGAAAATGGGTGAGAGGTTGAGGAGCGTTCAGGGAGGGGGGAGCAAATGTGGGAAAGGGGAGGTTTATTCAGAGAGGTGAATTCCTTGTGTGGTAGAAGATGAAGTGGTTTGCTTGAGGGGATGAAATTAGCAGTTTCAGGGAGAAGTCTGGTCTTGCACTTTGGGGTGTGTGTGTGTGTGTGTGTGTCATTTTCCCCTCCCTGTGTCTCCCTGATTCATTCAGTTCTGATATGAACAATGAAGTCTTTGGCAGAGAACCATTAGGGGTGGACCCAGCCGGTCCTCCCTCCTCACCCCATCTCGCCACCAGCCCCCGTTGCTACTGTACACACCCTGAGTCTCTCTTTCTCTCTGGCGAATGAAAGGGTGGCAGAACATGACTGAGAGTAACCTCGGTGCCTGTTTCTTTTAAGCCAATCGTTATTACTTCCTGGTGTCTCTCTACCCCCCCCCACCCCCACCACTCTCTCTCCTGTATAGACCCAGAGTCTTTTCTTCTCTTCTCTCTCTCAGCTGTGCCAAACCTGTGGTCCGCTGTGGCTGGGCCTTTTAAACCGGGCTCTTCAGGCTGGATTATTGTGTTTCAGAAGTGGAATGATATTTTTTTTTCTTTCTCTCGTATTTTCTTTTTTCTTTAGTATGTGGATAAACAGGGTGTAGGGGGACAGATATGTAAACATCCACTAGAGTTGTCAGGATACTAGACTTGATACTCACACCCAGGAAAAAAACTCGATTTATTCAATTAATTTTTCCCTAAATAAATATTCAATATTAAGTATAAAGGTTAAGTGTAGAGATTTTATCCATTTTTAAAATTACTTAGATAATTTCATTACAAATTGTGAAGGTAATAAATACATACACACACACACACACACACACACAGGTTTAAATGTTAAGCTAATTTCTTCAAGTCAGAGAATGGTGCATATAAATTAATTTTTACTTGATGCATAAAGTTAAAAGATTAAAACTGATAAAACAAGTTTAAAAAAAAGACTTTTCCATTTGATTACATTTTGTATGATGGATTATGCAGAAAAGGTAGAATTGGGCTGAAAGATCTATCGCTTTATCACCTATTCAGGTTGTAAATTGTTTTTAAAAAGTAACTAAGTAATTAATTACTTTTGAAAATAAGTAATCAGTAAAGTAACGGGATTACTGTTGGGGGGGAAGTAATTAGTTACTGATTACTTTTTTCAAGTAACTTGACCAACACTGGCAGCCTCTCTTGTACAGCGTTCCCACTGCATCCCTTTACCATGTCTTCTGTCTGATTCGGCTGCTCTGCTCTGGATTTCGCTCTGTATTTGCTCGGATTAGTTCTCCACACTGGACTCTGTTTGGTTCAGCTACCCTTCCCCCGCTGCTCTGCACAACCAGAAACCCACCTGGTTGTCCATTTGTCCGTAATCTGCTCTGCTCAGTATTCAATCTGCAATTTGTTCAGCCTGCAACAATGATTCATATTTATCTAACTGCAGACTGCTAGCTGCTACGTTAATGATAACAGGTGGCTAATGGTAATTTCTAGTCATTTCTGATAGCGAAACAGCTAATGTTAACATTGTTGAAACAGTAGCTTTACCGACCTCTGAAATTCCTCCTAAAATGTTGTTCAGTGTTGCAAACCTGAACTGCTTCAGCGGTTAGTGAGAGGAGCTGTGTCTCTCGGTCTGACTGCACATGTGCTGTGAAGTTGTTTTAGCCACGGAGGGCAAAGTCGGCACTGTTTACATTGGTACTGTTGCAAATGAGAAGGATGCATCTGCAGTTGAATAACTTGTAGGTAAATGAATGTACTCCTTGTATTGCGTTCTTCCCATATAAAGCATAGGGACGCAGAGCTAGATCTGGCTTTTGTTTTTACTAGAGGTGGGAATCCCTAAACACCCCATGATATGATACTGTCTCAAAATGGACTATAAGATATTGTTGAAATTTTAAACATTTTGCTATATGCATTGCAATAACATAAACCTAGCACAAAAATTAAGGAAATTTGTGTTTTCGTAATTTCTTTGTTGTAACCATGCTCCTTTACAATAAATCCTATACCCTTGGAAAGCCTGTTTATTTCCCTGAAATGGTGCCACGTTTGTAAGGAAAATGTGTTGGGGGTTGAGCAGCAGAGTTGACTATGTGGTTTGCGCCCATGAAAATTTGCTAAATCTTCTTTGCCAAACGGCTTATTGTCCTATTCAGGCTTGTTTGATGCCTTCTTATTTGATTGGATGATGAAAGTCTGAAGAGCATGTAGAAGACTCATACACACTCAGAATAACCTGGCACCACCACCTCATGCTGGTCCCCAGCTTGGTCACATACTCATGTGGGACAGCATCCTATTCTTAAACCAGTGTTTGTCACAAGTTAGCCAGTGTGATTGTGTTGGTCAGTCTGGCACGAACAGCGGACCCACGCTGATCCCAAATGTGTTCAGTGGGGTTGAGATCAGGACTGCAGGCAGCCCTTCCAAATTCTGGAGGTAGTCTCTGATAAACCATCTTAGAAGATGTCGTTATCATCTTGTCAGGTTGGACAAAGAGTGTGGAGATATGGGAATGCCACTAGTTGCAGAATCTCATCCTCATTTCTCTGCATTGAGATTGCCTCCAATGATGACAAGCCTTGCTTAGTTTTTTTTCCCAAGTGAGGCAGATGCCACCCCACACCATCACACTGCCTCCACCAAAAGCTGTTACGGTATCGGTGCAGCAATCGGAATAGTGTTCTCTGTGTCATATCCGCACTTTGGACCTATGATCCGTATGGCATAGGCAGAATCTGGACTCGTCACTGAACAGAACGTTCCTCCACATGTTGCCGTCACCAGCGCAAACTGGCCTGATGGTGAGGGGCTGTCATGGCAGGCCTTCTGGCAGCCCTATGAGACCAGAGATTGTCTGTGTGCAGTTTGTTCCAGATTGTGTGGGTAGTGAGCCGTCGGCCATATTGTCCTGCAAACCTCGACTGCAAATCTGTAGAAGACTGCCCTTAGTTCCTAAGTGCTGACAGGGTGAGGAAACGCTCTTGTTGTGTCATCTTCTCTTAGGACGCCCACTTCCTAGCCTGAATCTGACATCCCTTATATGGAACTTGGCCTTCAATTTGGAGATGGTGCTAGGGCTCACGCCAAATAATGCAGTTTAAGATATAAAAAGGAACTGTGTTTAGAAAACATTGTAACTTTTATAAATCCCCCATAAAACTAACCACACATATGAGCACTATTTAGGGATTGGACTCATGTGCTATTTCCCGTTTAGTGAATCTGGCCCCAAAACTGGTCGTGAGCGTACAACAACTTCAAGCTCTAGACAACTATTTATCCACCACGAGTTGCAATCAATCACAAATGTGATGAATTTCAGTACAGTCCCCAGGTAGCCACTGAGGTTTTTGTAGATGTTGGAGGCTGCTGTCCTATTTTTACTTGTCACTCAGCTATTAGTTTGCTCTGAATTACGAGATGGTGTTCTCGAGCTAAGTGCGTCCAGTGTGCATCAGATTGGCCCACAGACTTGTAGTAGTCTGAGTATTTTATAAAATATCGATACAATATTGCCTCGCAAAATATTGCAATACTATGCAATATTGATGGGGTATTTTTCTACCTCTAGTTTGAACAGATAAACGTAGCTCTCAACTGACTGTAGTTTTGATCAAGTTCAAAGTCCAGGTCAATACAGAAAAGTCCTGTTATTGCATCTACATTCGCAAAAATTAGTCAGCATAGATAAGGATGTGCTTACAGTTCTCCATCACACCAAGAGCTTCAGAAGCATGACTAGTCTCACATGCAACTGGCACGTCTTGTCAGTGCACCACCTGAAGATTTTTCCACTTTTGCTGGGCTGTAATTGCACCACAAATGAGCTGTATAAATTCAGAGTGCAGCAGGCTTTTAAAGAGGGCCATTTTTGAATTCATCTGCAGTGCTGCTGCACATCGCCATCATCACACTGATCATTCTTGATGATGTGACCCAAATCTCTTATTAAATCCAGCACGCTGTTTGCCAAATGGAGTGAAGGGAAAATGTTGCTTTGCCTCTTTCTTGGTTAAAGTGATTTTGAAAGCCCTGAAAAGTCTACGGGGACACGTGGAGTTTAGCACAAAGTGCCACCCGACCATGAACTGAGCCTCCAACCACGTTGGTTTTACAATCATAAGAATGTATTTAGAATTAAAGCATTAAAGTAAATAAAAGGGAATAATAAGGAAGGAAGCAAACTGACCTCAGGGTGTTCAAGGACAAAAACAATAAAACAAACCCCCCCCCCCACTCTTGATAGAAAGCAAGAAATACCCCACTAAGCTCTAAGTTGGAATGAAAGTACAACACCTAAGCTCCCTGGCTGGCCACAAAACAGGAGAAAATGTGCATAAATTGCAGAAAGCCCTTAAAAAGCTTCCACTAACATGCAAAGACACACAGGCCCCACGAGTTTGCCTCTTTCAGCTCCCAAGATCACTGTAGTGCTGTGTTTTTTGGTGTTTTTTTTGTGCTTAATCCAGCAACCACACATCTCAGGGCTCACCAGCCAAACAGCATGGAGGTCTTGCTGCTGGAGCGACATGTGTAGTTTCACAAATGAGCAGAATAGAATAGAATAGAATAGAATAGCCTTTTATTGTCATTTCACATGTAAAATGAAATCGTGGATGATCAGCGTGTTGTTCAGGTGTGGAAGACCTGGAGCAGAGGGTGAGGGAGAGAGCAGCTCTCGTTCTGGAAGAGGCCAAAAGGTCAGTGAACATGGCGGCGATCATGACTATTATCTTTTTTTCGTTTTCTTTTTTTAGAGGTGAATTCAGTCTCATACTGCACTGTAAAAAAGAGCACACTCTGAGCAGACACTGGAAGCCAGGTAATCTTTGGAGCCATAAATCAAAGAAATTGGAAAAAAATCTGGTCTGTGAGGAAGAAAATGAGGTGCTAACTTTGGCCTTGGGATTTTTAAATTCCTTTTTTTTTTTTTTTTATTGTTTTTGCAGCTTTATGTAAACAGATTAATCATTAGTAAAAAAAAAAATCAAAAGTAAGCAAAGACAACAAAGCTCTGCATCAAATTTATCAGATACACATCAAGTTTAAAAAGAGAAAAAAAGAAGCAGAATGCACACAGAAAACAATAAAAAAAACCTTCAGTGTTAGTCTGCTACTCTATATGCTTGTTGTTGTTTTAAAGTAGCAGCAGAGTTAACATCTGTCCCTATGCACCATGTAATTTTCTTCCTTTTGACTGCTTATTTTCCCTTTTCTACATCCTGTCTCCTCAGCTATGCATTTCCAGGAGTGGCTGCGGTCGCTTCGCTCCAGCACAGGACTTAAAGGCTCCGAATCGGAGGACTTGTGGAGTCTTCTGCCGTCTCTGCCTCTCTCCTCCTCCTTCTCCCTGTCGCCCTCCTCTGTGCTCGGTTTAGGAGCCTTGGCCTCCATCACAGCGTACTGGCTGGTGACCCGTCCTCGACCCATGCGCCCTCCCTGCGATCTTAAAGCCCAGTCTGTGGCCGTTAACGTGAGTGAGGGACGGCTGTTGCTGGCTTAGGCGTGTGTTAGCGTGCTCTGCATTGCTGCAGGGCTGTCAGTGACAGGGTGGTGTTTATTGCAGGGAGATCCCAGCTGCAGGCGATCGGCGATCCTCAAAGATGACACTCTGCTGGAGTTTTACTATGACGACACCAGGACAGCCTACGACATGTTCCAGAGGGGCCTGATGATCTCAGGTGATGCGCACATTCACACACACTTCATTAAACACGCTCCTCTTGATGGAGAAGTCGGTGTGGAACCGGACAGAGTAGAGGAAAACTGGAAAGTGGATTGATAGCAGAACTATCAGCAGACTTTCTGAGCTGACAGAGCGGTGTTGTGTTCTTCAGGAAGTGGCCCGTGTCTTGGCTTCAGGAAGCCGGGTCAGCCCTACGAGTGGATCTCCTACGCTGAGGTCTGGCATATCGTTACTTCTGTGATTCCTCCCAGTTATCTCAGCACTTCCATGTAATGTGTTTGATCTTTACTGTTTGTTCACTGAGAGCCTCTAATCCTTCAGGTGGCTGAGCAGGCGCAGGTGCTCGGCTCTGGCCTGTTGGCTAAAGGTTGCCAGCCGAATCCGGAGCAGTTTGTTGGGATCTATGCACAAAACAGGCCAGAGGTATGGACCTCCCACTGCTCTGTGGTGTGACAGCTCATCCCACTCTAGTTTGGCTGCCTTTGATCTTAAAAATTTATTAAATAACTCGCATCTCAGTGGAGGTTTTGTGGATGATGATGATTCTACCCTCGGAGCTCAGCATGCCCTTTTAAACACATTTTGAAAATTGAATTTATTATTTTCCTTTCTTCTTCTTCTTCTTTTTCTTTTTTAATCCATCTATTGTGAAATTGTGTTTGGCTTTATTTATATTGCCAGCACAGTGCTAGTGGTGAATGTGCGTCTCCAGGGCAGCTAATATTGGAGAGTGTCTCATTTTATTTTAATACACTTGTCGGACTGGGCAATTATTGCCGTAGTAAAAGACAATTTTCTGCTCTATTAGAGCCCCTAACCCTCTCATTTGACCGATCTACACCTTGAGTGTTGTTTATGTTGTATATGGGTTTATAAATATGAAACGCACCATAAAGTGGATCCCAGTCCCCAAGTCATTCCCAGGTAATGACTTCAGTGTAACAGTGCTGCTTTGTCTCCCTCTGCTGGTTAAAGTGGATCATCTCAGAGCTGGCCTGCTACACCTACTCCATGGCAGTGGTGCCTCTCTATGACACACTGGGACTGGAGGCGATGGTGCATATCCTCAACCTTGGTGAGAAAAGCTTCACATTAAAATACGAAAATGAAAACGTTTCACATGGTGTCAAAGGTGAAGCCTTCATCACATCAGACATACAAACTGCATATGGATATTTTGCCCTTTGATTAAAGAAAATATGGAGAAGGAAGAAGATCATCGTGTACAGAATATGCTATAAATATCAGAAGTACTACAGGCATAAAAATACCCTTTACTAATAAAAGTCCTGCATTAATCATTGTCACTGTTATTACTGAAAAACTGCATAATTCTACCTCTTATAGGCTTTTAACTAGATTTGAACTCTCAAAGAAGAACTTCCCGAACATTTACAAAATGCTGACACAGTAGATCCTGTTGTTTTGCTTTTTTTCCCCTCCTATGTAAATAACTAATAACCAACTAATAACTAAATTAAGCATTTCTATCTAAATGCATAGAAAATATTTCTTCCAGCAGAAGACTGGTACACTGTGGTCACTACAATACTAAGTTAGGCTGTGGGTGGATCGTAAAATTCTGAACCTACAACCTAAATGTAGCAGCAGAAACTGAGACTCTTCAGATTAGGCAATGTTTTTTTTTTTCTGATCTCATTTATCAAAGTTTGGTGAGCTTATGGAAACTGCAGCCCCAGTTTTCCTGCTATTGGCTGACAGGAGTAAAACGCAGTGTGGCCTGTTTTAAGGTGGGCTGTGTGAACGTGCAGCACAGCGTGTTCAGAGCATCTCTTCTATATACGTCGGTTGAAATAGGTGGTTATCGGAGTTGCTCCTGGTTTCCTGTCGGCTCAAAGCAGTCTTGCCTCTCACATCAACATTTTCACCCAGAGAACTACTGCTCGCTGGATATTTTCCACTTTTCCAGACCATTTTCTGTAAACCTTAGAGATGTTTGTGTGGGAAAACCCCAGCAGATCAACACTCAGACCAGCCCATCTGGCACCAGCATCCATGCTGCAAAGTCCTTAATGTCTACGTGGCTACAAACACTGAGCTGCTGCCATAGATGCTTGTGTAAATGAGCAGGTGTACCTTATAAAGTGGCTGAGTGTGTATAAAGATTAAACAAAGCTAGGCTACACCTGATCACTTGAAGTAAAAGTAAACCCGCCTGCTCAGTTTTAGCTGTTCCTGAGCAGCAGTATATGCGTGCGAGTTCAAAGAGGTTTGATTTGTTCTGACAGGAGGAATATTTGAATGTGAAAAATGCGATCATCCTGGCTTCATTAGTTCAAAGTGAGACTGTGTTCGGTAGTCCTTTTGAGACGGGCAGAAGAGCCGAGTGGAAAAACCCCACAGATTTCACACTTTGACGAGAACATTTCTTCACAAACTTTCTGTGTAAGTGTGTGCTCGGTGCTTTTTTAGCGGAGATCTCTGTGGTGATCTGTGACCGGGAGGAGAAGGCGGCATCTCTGCTAGAGAACAAGGAGAACGGCACGACTCCGAAGCTGTCCTGCCTCGTTCTCTTTAACGACTTCAGCCAGGCCTTTGTGGAGAGGGCGAAGAGCTGTGAGGTGGAGGTTTTAAAGCTGGAGCAGCTCATGGTGAGTTGGGGTGGGGGGGGCGTAGCCATTTAAATGTAGCCCCTTTTAATCGACTCATCGTTGCTGATGTGCAAATTGATACGAGCAACTCCTCTTTGTCCACATCTTAGGACATCGGTAGGAGGAACCTCAAAGATCCTGTGGTGAGTTTGTCATCTCTCCGAGCTGCTCACGTAAAAGGCTGATCTCCCCCTTCCTAAACACTGGCATGACAGCTCTGTCGTCGCTCCTGTCCAATAGGATATCATTAACACTCACTCATAAGCAGGGGCTTAAATTAAGAGCGGAGGAAGTCCGTTGTCATGTTCTCATATTTTATTGCTGCCCTCTGTAGCCGCCCCAGCCTCAGGATCTGGCCGTGGTTTGCTTCACCAGTGGAACCACAGGTACCGTCTGATCTCATAAGCCTCTCCGTAATTATCCTTCACTCACATCATTAGAGAAATGCCCTTCAGTGCCCACTAACAACCACTCTTTATGGCACCGCTGCAGTTTCCTTTGCTGCGCAGGGGCACTGCAATAATGTTTTGTTTATTTACCCAGGGAAGCCCAAGGGAGCCATGATCACCCACGGCAACATCGCCTCCAACACTTCCTCTGTCATTAAGATCCTGGAGGTCTGTCTACACTTCCACCTCGTTGTCTAATTGAGAACAGCCTCACAGCTACCGTCGCTTCCCATTTGCTTGTGTCTGCATGTCTCCAAACTGTCCCCCTCCCCGCTGTGTCTAATGGTATGATTAATTGGGTGTTTGATTGCTCCTGTCGCTGCGAGGTACTTTAACTAATTGCCCCTGTATAAAGATTCTGCCATACAACATGTTTGATTGCCTGCGAGGCTTCGCCGTATGCCGCTGCCTCAACCTAATCTGTCCCCTGTGCTTTTTTTGCTCATTTCATTTCTCGTTTTTCTCTCAGGGCTCGTTTGAGATCCAGCAAGACGACGTGTCGATCTCTTACCTGCCGCTTGCCCACATGTTTGAGAGAATGATTCAGGTAGTTGATCCTCTTCTCACATGCTTTTCTGTCTTTCTTTCCTACTTTTTTGTGCATGAACCCTAAATTAAATCTGTTTCTATTGCAGGTCTCTATGTTCTGCTACGGGGCCCGAGTAGGATTTTACCAGGGGGACATTTCTCTTCTTATGGATGACATTAAAACTCTGAAGCCTACCTTCTTTCCCGTCGTGCCTCGTTTACTCAATCGCATCTATGACAAGGTCAGCAAACGCATTACCCGCTCCTCATTTTCTTTTACAAGGTGCCAAAGTGCAGCAGATCCACCCGTTAGTAAAAATCATTCACCAGTATAGCTCACTGGCATCAGCAGGCAGCCCGGGTGCCGTAAGGCCATTGCATGGGCCTGGGTTTAATCCGTCATGAGGCTATTTTCTGCCTGCCTTCCCACTGTCCTCTCTCCACTGTTGTATTGCAATAAAACTGAAAAGCAAAAAACCCCATAAAATAGACTGATTTAAATCTAGATTGATCTTCCTTTTAAGGTAACGTTCTCGTGCACGTCCTCCAGTGTGACTTGTTCTTTTTTAGATCGCTCCTTGGTGTGGTTAGAAGTCCCGTTAAACCCACAACACTTGCGTGCTCAGTGATGTCAGCACATACCTCAAATTTGCGCAGAGAATTCGCCTCAGTTCTGTTTTATTTATATAGCACAATAGATGTCACGTCAAAGCCCTTTTTAGTTTAAGGCAAAGGCCCTACGACAGAAATACTAAGACTGAGCACTTTGCATATGTAACGAGGGGAAAACGCTCCAAACAGGACTTCTGCTGACTTATCTAAAAATAGCCAATCCAATATTTTTAACCTTGTATTAAGAAGGCGGCCATAATCCTGGGTGTGTTTCTGTTTTTCGTACATTCTCGCCAATTTTTTACATAGATCCTGGGTTCGGTGACCTCACCGTTTCGAAGAGCTCTGCTCAACTACGCTGTGAAAAGAAAGCAGGCGGAGCTCAGCAGCGGGGTTGTACGTAACAACAGCCTGTGGGACAAACTGGTGTTCAACAAGATCCAGGTCAGTGGCTGACAGTGTGGATCATATACTTTCTCAGCCTGTTGGTGCTGTTTACATTCATATGTAGGTTACTCATCCATATGCTTGGCTCTGCAGTGGCCTCCTCTGAAATCAGCCCACAGAACATCTTTTCTTCTCTAAACTTCACTATTAAGTGCCATATTTTCTGAAAATCCCTGACTTTGCAGTTATCCTCGTCTGTGTTTTGTAGCACTTAACACGGTGGTACATGTAGACAAGCAGCCCTGCAAATAATCAACAAATTTGTATCCAAACTTTACAAGAGAGGCACAACTATTCCAGCAATCGGTGCCAAAATCACCCGGAGCATATTGGCCCTGTGGGAGTGTATTGGAGAAGCACGCGTGCAGGCAAACAAGGACTGAAAGATTTTGGCTTGGTGTGATCAATACAGATGGGAAAATATGACCAAGGTTGAATATGATTTAAAATGGGAATGAGCTCGCATCCACAATATGATTGTGTTTGAACTGCTTTGCATAAATGCTTCACCGTAGGAACTCTTATTTTTTTATTTATTTATTTTTTTTCAGGAGAGTTTAGGGGGTAATCTGAGGTTTGCATTGACCGCTTCGGCACCGATCTCCCCAGCAGTGCTGTCCTTCCTCAGAGCCACTCTGGGGTGTCTGATATTTGAGGGTTACGGACAGACTGAGTGCACAGCGGGCTGCACGTTCTCTATGCCAGGAGACTGTAGCACAGGTAGGAAACGCTCTTCTACTGTCAGGTGTTCAGGATGGATGCTGTTGTGGTTTCTCCTGTTAACAGCAGGCGTATGTTTGTGTCAGGTCATGTTGGTGCTCCTTTGCCCTGCGCCATGGTGAAGGTGGTGGACATCCCAGAGATGAATTACTATGCCAAGAACGGAGCGGGGGAGGTCAGCCACGCAAAGATATGAACACACTTTTACCTATCAGCGGATGCTGTGTGGTGACTTCTCAATGCTTTGTCCTGTTAAGATTTGTATTCGCGGCCCCAGCGTGTTCAGAGGCTACCTGAGGGATCCAGAGAAGACTGCTGAAGCCCTGGACAGAGACGGCTGGCTGCACAGCGGGGACGTGGGCCAGTGGCTTACAGTAAGATTAGACACACTAACTAGCCTGTATGAGTCAAGTGAGTTTGTGTTACCACACTTGTTTTTGTCAGAATGGGACCCTGCGCATCATTGATAGAAAAAAGCACATCTTCAAGCTGGCACAAGGAGAATACATCGCTCCGGAGAAGATAGAAAACGTCTACATGCGTTGTGTCCCTGTACTCCAGGTGTTTGTGCATGGAGACAGTTTACAGGTACGGCACATTTTAGCTTTCTTATCCAAAGCGAAGTGTTCTCAGAGGCACGGTTCGATGTTTAATTTTGTCTTGCATTTCTTATCAGTCTTATTTAATAGGGATAGTTGTCCCTGACCCAGAGGTGTTTGTTGACTGGGCCAAGGATCGGGGATTTGTGGGGTCCTACGAGGAGCTGTGCCAAAATCCTGTACGCCTAATTCCTAATTCTGGAATATAACTTTCATCTGATTAAAGTCCTCACAGCAGGATTAAATGGAAACTGGTTCTGTCTTCAACAGGATGTTAAGAAGGCAGTTTTAGAGGACATGAACGCCGTGGGGAGGGAAGCACGGCTGAATTCGTTTGAACAAGTGAGCAAACTCATCGAGGTTCAAACGCACAAGTTACAAAGTGGCTGAACTTAACTGATTTCGATGCTTCACCTTTCTGTCTCAGGTGAAGGACCTTTCCCTGCATCCAGAGATGTTTAGTGTCGCCAACGGCCTTCTCACGCCCACCCTGAAAAGCAGGCGCGCAGACATCCGCAGACACTTTCAGGAACAGATTTCAAGCATGTACAGCAAGAAGGCATACTAACTCGACTCAGTAACTCGCAGACGCGACACCTGTGGGTCAGGGGTGTCCAATAAAGGAACAAAAACGGGACCTAGGAGTGAATATCCTGCAGTGCCTCATCTCAAACCCTACATTTCGTTATATCTGGAATATTATTTTGTTTTCCAGAAATTTGTCATCCACCTGTGACCACATCTCACTCTTAATTCCAAACAAGGAAATTAAGTGAGTGGATCCATATTTGCCTTCCAGTCATTGTCACTAATGAGATTTTACATGGACATTATCATTGTTTAGTTGCATAGAGGAGAAGCACGGACGATATTAGGAAGAACTGATATTAACGCTGATCCTTTTATTTACACTGCACTGTTGCTTTCCCAAGCAAAGATTTTGAAAGGGACTCTTTATGTGCACTTATGGCATTGGTCCTCCTAGACGTTGCATTAACTGTAGGTTCGTATTTTATGGTTGTTGGGTCTTTGCATCACCGTCACATAAGCTTCTGATGAATATGTTTCATCTTAGTGACTACTTCAAACCACTGACTTCACCTCAAGTTAAACAATTAATATGAATGAGCGGTGAATGGGGGGGGGGAAATGATTTGTAAACAGGAATTTACTAATGCCAGTAAATAAAGATTAGTAATTGACGTGTTTGCATCATTCAGTTCATAAAAACTCAGGCATGTGCAGAAGCACACGCCCACAAATCAACCCAAGACAACAGCAAAATAGTCACTGGTTGCTTTTCTTGCATTTAGTTTATTGCATGATGATAATAATGAAGCAGAAAATATCATCCGACGTTATTTAAAAACTTACATAAAACCCAATCTGATCACAAAGTATTCATTTTGGTATATTTAAAAAAAAATCAACCATGACTATAACTTAAACTTAGAAAAGCACCTTCATTCATCCAGTTATTGGCGTGTAATCAGACAGTCTGCATTGCAGAACACAAAGACGAGCAACCGGCTAAGCATTTCCTTCAGTAATTACACAATAAAAAGCCACAAAAAAAATAAATAGTCAACATACTTGTAACTTCAAATTCACTAATGAGTAACATTCAGTGTGTGTTTACATTACTATGTAGTGTAGTTATCATGCCAAGGCTCTACCTGATGGAAAGTGGAAACAAAGGCATGTGATGAGAGCATGATTTGGTCCAAAAATAAGACTATAAAACATTTTTCTTCCAACCCTGATGTAGAGGATACAGAGAAAAATACTTTTTTAAGGCTGCCAACAATGTGTGAGATTCTTTGCTAACACACACTCTAACCAACATAGAACAAAGGGATGGATGGTGTGAACAAAAGGAAAATATGGGTCACTTTATTTCCACTAGAGGGCGCACCAGCCTTTGATTTTTTTTCTTTCTTACTTGTGGGGTTTAAAAAGAAAACAAACCTGGATATGTCTGAAGCCTGAGTAGTCGACCTTTCAACACCACTCCGTGTTACACCGTTTTGTTTTTTTTTTATGTTATATCCAAAGTCAGACATGTTATCACAGGTGAGCTAATGTGTTCTGATGAACCCCAATAAAAAGCCCTCACACAGAATGGCACAGAGCTAAACTCACAGATTACCAGAAAAGACCAAAATTGAGAGATTTTTTTAAACCTACACTACATTACATAACACCTTCCAGTGTAATTTCAAAGTTGGATAATAAAACTATATTTCACACGCTGCTGCCAACAAGGCAGATGTGACTAATAGAAACATTTCCTTGCTCACTTTACACATTAGAAACAAATGGTTATAGATACCTCTGAAACCATGAAGCGTAACCTTGTTAATTAGTTCTGACAAGATCTGTCTGATTCCTTTACTAAAAGAAAATAAAAATAAACGACAACATATTGGCTTATAATGTTGCACTTGGCTGATGGCTTAGTTAATGTGGCATTCAGCTGCTTTGAGTTGCTGAGATGATGAAAGATTAGGGTGTAGTGCAAGAGCAATTGGGGGTGGGGATGAGGCCGCAAGGAAACAAATGGATAATCAGGTTTAGGTCACTGCTGTCCGTTTGAACTCTGGAGGAGCTTGAAGAGAGTGCAATCCATTCAGAGAGGCATGAAAAGAGCCCGTTTTTGTATTTTCCTCACTCAGTCGTCGGCGACAATGGACAGAGCACGCAACTCGGTGAGCTTGGCCTCTGTCTCCCTCTCCCTCTGCTCGTCAGTCAACCCTGCCTGGTCGATCTGGTCTGTTAACTCGCTGAAAATCTTGTACATTTCGGTGAAATAGACCACCTGGTGGGTAGAGAAGGAAAAATAAAAACGTAAGTCTGTGATGGCAGGGGAAAAGAATATCTGTCCTCTGATGAAAATGGGAACAGGTCGATCCACAGACCTCTCAGGAAACACCAGAATCCAAAATCTGAACACCAAATACAGTCTAATCGTGTTTCTACTTACAAGTCTGAAGCTGCTGTTCTCATACTACTTCAACCCTGCTAATGAGAAGTGACTTGAGAGGAGAATGGGGAGCCCACAGATATCAAACAACTCTGACAAAGCCCCAAAACCCAGCACTTCAGTGGGTAGTGACCCTGCTTTTCTCTCCCAATCTGAACAAGAGATAGAGAGTGTTCACTGAAAGCTTTCTTGACACTTCCCACCCCTGCTTCTTCCCCTTAGTTCATGAGTCAGGCTCCCTAGAGAGTTGCTTTGATGATTAATAGACTTTAATCACATTACAAGACTCCAGAAGAGTGGGCAGAGAATGAAAGTACTGGGAAATACAACCCCTAGAAACCCACACACACATCTCAATATTTATTCATGCAGCGATGCATACGATGCCATGCTCCTTAAGGGGGGGACGACACCGACTTCTCTAAAATTGCACGTGTTCCCTTGCAACAAAACCAACTGAGAGACCCGTGGGAAAAGTTTACTGTTTCACTAAAAGGGTCACAACAGAACGAGAATTTTGCCATAAGCAGACCAGACACTGCTTCTAAACCACCTTATACAAGCCTTTTTAAGTGCTCCGCCTGAAAGACCTTTGCATGTTTATACCAATATGTGCCACCTAAACCACATGAGTGGGCTATAAGTATTGGGTTACTGCTGCTTGTGGGGGTAAAGCGGATATGTTTTTTTTCCCAAAAGTGGCTTGTTGAAAGGGCCATCGGAAATGTCCATATGAACTGTGATGATAATGTACACCAGATCAGTGTCTAGGCGCCCTCTGTACCAAAGACTACCATTACAATTAGTCAAGTCACCACGAGGAGTAAACGCCGGCTCACGCAGCTGACCACCTACCCAAAAAAAAAAGAAGAAAAAAAAGAAGCAGCTTGGGGTAAAACAGCCATTTAAACATACCATACTCCCAGCTGCTTAATATTTACATGGAGAGGTCACACTTTGACCTTTGACAACAAAATGAATAATTTAAGTTGGATTCGATTCAGTAAACACAGCATCCACTGTAAGAGAAGCAACTAAAAAAAAAAAAGATGAATAAATGAAGACAATGCCTCACTTCATCATCATCTGTAGAAACTGACAGGTCAGGTGGTGTCTCCCTCTGACAGTTGCTGGACAGGACTTGTTATAGTGAAACTGAAGCCTGACAACAAAGACTCCCTTTATTCTTTTTCTTTCTGCTGCTGGACGCTGAGCAGCAACAAGCGGCTGGGAGAAAAGGGTGTGGAGGACCAAATCAAGCACATGCAACAAGCACTGGGGACGAGGTCCGCTGACCACCCACACATGGCTGTGCAAATGTGAAAATGTTCATTCATGTGTGTGAATTATATGAATAAATATAAAGCTGCAAGAATGACATGGCTAGCGTGCCTAATGGGACCTCTTGCACCAGACAAAAACAGGTAAGATTTATTTAATGCTTCAAGATAAAAGATGTGGGGAAATATTATATGTCTGCTAATTTGCTAAGTTCAAAGTGCATCACAGAACTCCATAATTGTCATTAGGTCTGGGATAATCTAGTTTACTTATTAGGATTGTGCCAGTGGCTGTCCCAAGGAGGAAATGACATGGCCAGGCAGGTCTGGGGTTAGTGAGGGGGACATAGTGGCGCTAACTTGAGACACCCAGCTGCTTTAAGAGAAGCTTCAGGTTAGAGGAAGGCTTGCAGGGCTGCAGTGGAGCCAGACAGATGAGGCCTTCCTCAGCTAAACACAGCAGCGTGGGCCGTCGCTGAGGGTTAATCACATTAGAGCAACGTTGAGGGAGACAGACTGCCTAGGTTATACACACCCTTCATCAGATATTTTATGCACTGTTTAACCGACGCTCAGAGAGTGGAGCAGTGGGTGGGTGGGAGGGAGGGTGGTTGTCTGCAGCTGTGAGAGGTTCGTTGGGTGTGCACTTAAAGGTGATGGAGGTCACTAACCTGTGCCCGGATGAGAGCCTCGAAGCTGGGCTGGAAGTAGTCGATGCGGCTTTGGTAGAACTTGGGCATCTCGTCCAGGAGCTGCTTGTTCTTGGCCTCGAAGTCATCTTTGACCGGTCGGAGTTCCTCTTTTGCCTGTGATGTCGGAGAGAGAGAGCAAAACAAAAGAACTGGTCACTGAGGGTTCAGTTCTGACTTTGAGTTACATTCTTTCATTTCACTGCGATGCAATACACACTACACATTAAGGATTCGTTCGCTAAAATAAGCTTAAGGAGCTACAGATTAATAATACCTACAAAGCGAAACAAGTTAGTCTGAAGTGAATTCACTTCTTGAGCCATCATTTGTCTTCTTCTCTTATTGTTCTGAAAGATATTTGCTTAATTCCCACGGAGAAGCAGTGCAAAAAAAAGGCTGTAATCACGACCAAAGTGAGGAGGAGTGGGTAATGTGGGCAGACTTGGCTGTGAGTGGACTCCAGCACCACTGATCTGTGTGTGAATGTATTAGTGGGTAGTCTACTGTAGGCATGGAGTTATGGAATGCACAATGAATAAGTGTGAGAGGGTGAGAATTTTTATTAAGGGGAAGGGGGAGTTGCTATATTCAAACTGAAACATATTGTCTTTCAGCTGCATTATGATATGCTCTCTTCACTTTAGTTTTATTTACACATGCCAGCTGTAACTGAAATGGCGTGCAAGTGTTTTGTCAGGATCATTTCTTTAAGTGCACAGGGACTCAGAGGGCATGGATGTAGGGGCCTCTTCAAGGCTTTGTTCCCCTGACAGTGCTTTTCTCAATGTGTGTGGGTGGCTCACCATGTGAGGATGTGTTAGAAGCAATAGCATAGGCAACACTGCAGCACTATCTGTGAATGTGTGCTTCTGTAGTGGCCTCATGGTGTGTGCGTGTGTGTGTATATATGTGTATGTGTGTGTCTACAATTCTCAATTACGTGCCTGTAGATGTGCAGCAGTGCCTTTTTGAAAAGGCACTACTTGAGAGCCTGGTAGCTTGCGTGGGTGAAGGAGCGCACATGTACAGTATGCATGTGCTCAACTATTTTTGTTCATATCCAGTCAGCATTTGTGTCTTTTTCCACCTATTGTGCTCTATTCACAATACGGACAGCATGTAAGAGCAAGTGAACTCTGCTCCTGTGCAGTTGGAGGGAGAGCTCGAGTGGATCGACACGTGCGCCGACGCGAGCTTTAAAACTGACGCTACCTGATGCAGTTTGACCATCACGGGCCCCGTTTTTTCTTTCTCTTCGTATTTCTCCACTTTGGCTTGCAACCGCTTGTAGTCCTGCAGCGTCTGTTCCCTACGTTTCACTGCCATGTTAAGGCTGGGGAAGACACTACTGTACCTGAAAAACACCAGCACACAGAAAACAACATGCATGCGCACCGTGTGAATCCATGCAACGAAAGAAAAAAAGATCCCAGACATACATATCAAACTTTCCTCTTTTTTCCCTGAGAGAAAGTGAAGTTACTAAAAATACAGAAACAACTTTCCCGTCTCCATGTAATTTGTAGACATGCACTGTGCATTGCATCGTATCTTAATAAAAGTCATTATGATTTAATAAAATCCCGCTCCTCAACATCTTATTGTAGCGGTACTCTCAAACCCCAGAGGACAGCTCTGCATTAAGCTTCCTCTAATCTATTATCTAATTACTGTAGTTCAGAATGGCATGAAACAATTCATTTTGTGACAATTATCATATTCCAAATGAAAATATATTCTTGCAACAAGAATCCAAGTCTTCAGCACTAAAAATAGGAAAACATTCATCTGTAACTTAGCAACAGGAATCGGAGCTTCATCCTGGGACTTGTTGCACTGCTTTTGTGTCTGTTTTTAATAGGGAACGGGAAAACTGTATACAGAACACGTCTAACCTAATAATAAAACTATAGAAATTTTCAAGTTAACATGTCTGAAAGTTAGACTGTAACATTAACATTATTTCTTTAAACTCAGGTTAGATCTGGCTAATGATTTATAACAATTGGTATAACTTTAACCAAAATATTGAACGCCTGAATAAGAAAAGGAACATTTTTCAACTTTCTAAAATGTAAACCACAAAGCACTGACTTTGTTTTTCAAAAACAGGCCACAAGATTAGTCACGCAGGTGCATACCAGATGTGAGTCAGCAATAAAAACAATCGTAATAAAGAATTAGATATAGCCTTTTCTGAATGACTCATTTAAAGCAATTTATCAAGTGTGTAGGCACACTACTACAATACTTTATTGTGTGCGCCTCGGCCCATAGTGTTATTAGCCACAAAATGTGTGGGCTTCATGATTTACGTTCCTCTCCATGCCAACCCTTGCCCTGTTCTGTGTGGCGGATGAGAGAAGCCGAGAGTTTGTTATGAAATCCTGGATTACAACTGCGTTTGCCCGACGTGCACCTTACTACAGGCCAGATGGGGGAGTGGTGCGAACTCCATGTCAGACAAGCAGAGATTGTTTCCGACAGGAAGTTAAGCAAGGAGTGGTCTTGTAGTGTTTCAGTGACATCAACGAGCTCAGCCCAACCCAGCAGCCCACACTCCACCGCTATTTATAAAATACCACTCTGGCCCAGTTTACGGCAGGGGTGGATGCCGATCCTCAAATCTACTATCTGCTCCAGTGTACGCATATTTGAAGTGCCAAGGGATTATGCAACTGCCCTCCAGGCATGACTGCTTTCCAATGCAGTCCTACGGGCTGATGACAACACAGCAGCAAACCAGCTTTCAGACAACACAAAGGCTGGATTCTAGTTCACCTGACAGCATGGTGCAATTTCCTCATGACACACCACGGTGGCCTGCTGTTTGCGCGCTAAAAGGGGACAACGCTGTCTGCAACTACTATGTTTGAGCACAGGGAGACTTCAGGGCCAATGCTATCCTTGTGCTGGAGGAGGAGAAAAAGAGCTAGACACAAAGCCAACTACTTGTTAACCCATTAGTGTCACTTCCACACTGAACGCTGAAGTTTCAGTGTTACATTCGGTTACTGTGACTCAACGGTACACTACCCTCCCCCACATGAGAACCTGAATGTGCTTATGCATACACTGTAATAACAGTTTTTGGTTTTTTTAAAGAAAAGAAATGTCCAGGCCCTGGATGTTTCCCTCGATATCCTGGCCTTGGTTGGATAACTACTGGTCAGCCTGCGAGGTCTGTACCTGCGGTGAGCCTAGTCTGGGTGATTTCTTAAGATGGTTGAGGGCTGCAAAGGGGCCAAGGATACACCACTGTCCACGTGACAGGTCAGGGTGTGGTTAAAAAAAAAAAAAAAGGGCTGGATGGAAATAGCATCTGGAGCAGAGAGTGTGTTTATGAGCCGAGGCCAATCCACATACAGGCCAGCCTGACCCAGCAGCCAAGCCCAAGTCTGGTCTAGACACCCTCAGTCTAGCAGGCTGGCTGTCACTTTTGACTATGACCATCACATAACTCACTACTGAAAAAAAGAAAAAAAAAATCAGTTTAAAACACACCACTAAAAATATGGGAAAGGGACCTGTTTATGTGTAAATTACCACCTTTGTTCGTCATGGTCTCAGAAGAAAAATTAGGGTCACATCACGTGGCACCTTCATTTAAAATATGCTTGGTGTGAAAGTGAAATAACTACCACCTGTTGTATAAATGGTTTAAAAGCAGTAGACCATGGGAATGTCTGTGACGTAAATGCTAGCAACATCTCCTTAGTCTCCAACAAAAAAAAACAAAAAGCGTGCAAAGAAAGAGTGTGATCTGCTGTGACTTGCCTAGTGCTTTAAAGCCCACATAACTCACGCAGCCTCAGTGCGCGATACACCAGATAAGATGGTAAAAAAACAAACATCCTTTTTACAAAAAAACAATCCCCCCCTCAAAAAATAAAAATAAAAATAAAAAGCCTGCATCAGCCCCAGAGCTAAGGTCAACAACTCCCATTGGCTCCAAACCCCACAACCTGCTCTGAGGGCAGCGTGTTCCTCTGATTGAGAGGGATGAAGGTGGTTTGTCCAGTCCTGGCTCAACCCAGGGCAGAGGTCTCAAAACAGGCTTGACTTCTATTTCACCCAAAAGAGCAACGGAGCAAAAAGGGCTAGGTTACAAGGCCCAGATAACACACATGCCTCAATGCCCACGCACTCCCCTCCCCTCGCATAAACATAGTGATGTCATTCAGTGACCCCGCAGAGTGGATGAAACGCACGTCTGGGCCTGAGAGAGAGGAGACACTGAACGCAGGATGGGGGCAGAGTAGAGGGGGGCTGCTTTTTCGTTTGTTTATTGTGCGTTTTACCACACTAAGCATTAAGAATGGATGCCAAAATTTGAAATAGCAATCACATGGACACAATCATGTAGCTGACACACACACACACACACACACACACACACACACACACACACACACACACACACACACACACACACACCATTGAAAGTCTTCCATTAACATAACGTTCTCCTTTTCAACTCTTCTCTAATTGTCTTTACAATGACACAAGTTCACCAGAAGAGTATTTTGAGACAAGAAAAACAGTTACAAATATTCATTAGTGAGAGGACTAATGGAATCTTAATGGAAGCTTTAAAGTATAGCAGCTTGTGCGTCTTGGTTTTCTATAGACAACACTTTGATAAACTAATAAGTAATAGCGTTGCGTTTTTAAGAAGGAAAAAGTAAACAGAAAGGTCAGTTTAGTTTGGCATTAAAATTTGTTTATGAACTCACTTCCTCTGTTCTGTTTTAGACTCATGTAAATGCCTAACTTTATGATCTTAAATACCATCTTTGTGAGACAGCGCCCCCTCTAAAATCGGAGCTGGTGTTTGTGTACGTGTGTATGTTTGTGTGAGAGCGTGCACTGTCCTGAGACATTTCTCCTCCTGAACCAATCCGCAGCTCTGGGCCCAGGAAGCTGGGCCCTTTGCCATATTTTGAGCCTGCCCACACGTCCGCCTGCCGCCCACCAGGAAGAGGAAATTAGAACCATTCCATCCTGTCATTGCTCCGCCACCAGAGCGCATGAGGAAGAGAGGGGTTGACACACGCGCGCTCACACACACACATACACACGCTGACCTGACCTATCCATATTTTGATGGAGTATTCTCTTCACATTAGTTACTTTACAAAACGAGTGTCTCACGAGGGGAGAAAGTTGAACACAAATTTATAGAAATCTATACAAGCAGTATGCACATGCTCTCTTTCACAGTATTTAATCTCCTGGGAGGAGCCAGGAGGAGGAAGAAAACCTTAACAAGCGCTCCGGAAGACGGGTGGGATTGTCCAGCCACTCCCTTCAGTACCTCTGCTTTGCGCGTGTGTGCGTGTGTGTGCAAAGTGAGGCTTAAGGAATGGAATAGCATTCACTGCCTCCTCAAATGGGGGCGAGTATTAGGAACGAAGACCAAATAAACTTTCTTCCAGACACTACCAGCACAGCAGCCCTGTTAACTCCCAGTTCATTTTTATAATGCGTATTACTACACTGGAGGCCTTCCTGAGGTCCTGCACTGCAGCTATTCTTTCCACTCAGTTAGTGAGATATGCAGAGCAAGGTTAAATAGTAAAAACGACACGGGGCACCGGGTTTTGATCGCTCCACAGTCACATATGGAATTTAAGACACAACTGAGCTAAATCGCTTTTACCATTCTTCACACGAAAAGTTCACGATCTGGCTCTCCTAAAAATGCAAATATTGCAGACTAAAACTATTTGACCGCGGCCTGTTGCAGATTCAGATTTAAAGCTGGACATTTAACACAGAAGCAGCACAAGAAACTGACACTTACTTTTTCAGAGGGTCGACAACAGTCTTCTGGATCTGGTTGACCTGTAAAAGTAAATAAAATAAAAAGCTGTTAACACAAGCACTGCTCACCTTTCTAACAAATGAAGAGACATTACAAATTGTTATTCACTGTCAAATTGAGTTACATCAGAAGTGAAGTCAGAACCAAATAGCTTCTACATCTCTTGCTCATTAGCTGCAATGTAACGTCGCAGCACAAACACCAACAATTGTGTATATTTCAAACAGAGCACATAAGAAAAAAGGGGAAGGGGGGGGGGGGCTTGCAAAGAAACTTTCATGACGTTGACTCTTTTATTGTACACAAGCCCCGAGGAGAAACCCCTGAATATTCATTGAGCTTGCGATACAAAAGGATGGAACTGTCAGGGGACGGACATGAAAGCAAAGCCCAAATGATTTCCTGTGGAGGGTGGGCTGCCATACAAGATGAAAGTTCTTTACAAACAAACATTTTAACAATAACAGTTTATATTTTCCTGCATTCTCCTTCTGTTTGGCAGAACCGACAGGGGAAGGAAGGAGGGGAAGAAGGGGGGGGGGGGTGTTAAATGGAAGTAAACGAACATCTCATCTCGAGGCCTCCAGCCTCAGAACCAAGTCTCGTCGAGAGAAGTTGGAGCACAATTAATAAAGTTTCTAGAGTCATTTACATTGCAGATTCAAAATGACTGCTGCTACTAGATCTGCAAGCGTAACACGGCTAAGTTAACCAGGCAATCGAGTCAAGTGGAGAGAACACGCTTGGAACAGAGAAGGAGAATTTAAAGCAGGGAGATGTGAAGTGACAGCTGCATGAGAACAGTGAGCAGCTCCACTAATCATATGCTCACTTGCTATTGGAAGGACAGTCAATCACACAACAACAAGGAAGCAAGATCGCAGCTGTGCTTTGTAAAAATGCCCTGACCATCTACGAGAACATACAGCAACACTCGCTGCTTCACACAGGCAGATTTCCAAGTACAAAATGGTTGATTGTGGTTTGAGGGAAAACACAGAACCAATAACAAATAAGTACATGGGAATTCACATTGTCTTTGTTTTACATATTCACACCATCTCCCCCTCCCCAGCTCGAGCGGTGCCGCTGCTTCTAAGGTGAGAGCATGCAGCGAGGAGGGAGAAGAACAGCGGCAGATTTGCTTAAGCATGCTGGTGCCCTCTACCCTCTGCCCCTTCCCACAGAGAGGGGGGGCAGAGCTATTCCTTGGAGGCCCCGCAGAGCCTGAGGCCGGCGCTCTAGCAGCAGTCTCCATCAGTGAGTCACGGAGCAGAGGCCATCCCGGCACACAGGCCTCCCAAAAATACACACAGATCGCAGAGGAAATCAATATCCCTCCAAACGGAGCATCCTCTACTGTGCTGCCGCCATCTACACTGGGGCTCAGCTTCGGCAGCAGTGTGCCGGCGGGGCTGTGCGCCCTCCTCAGCCCCAGAAATAAACACACAGACCTGGGCCACTGCTGCCTTCATTATCGCTGCACGTTTTATCTGCTGGCTCTCTCACTTGTGGGCCCTGCGGCAGAACATCTCGTCTCAACACGGAGAAGAGCAAAGGGTGGATGCTTTTGTGTCTGTTTTGCTGGAGCAATAAGGTTTTGCTGCTGTTGCCGTCAGAATCAACAGCCAGCTTAAAGGAAGAAGTTAAGAGTGGTGTTCTAGTGCTGTGCTGGATTTTTAAACACCTAGCAAAACCTAGAGGTGATGCACATAACAGACTGACCAGAAAGTACTCACAATCACTATTTTGCCTCTAGCTCACTTGTAGCCACTCTACAAAGGAAGCCACACAGCTCAGCCCAAAGCTGGAAGTGAACATTGTGTTAAGGCAAAGATTTTATTTAGAAGGACTGAGAGCAGTGGAGAGACTATCAGGTGTGACCTAGCTGTCAAAAGCCACTCTGAATAAAAGTGTGTTTAAAAAAAACAACCAAACAAACACAAAGAAAAATCTATCCAGCTGGTGACTGTTGTCCTTTACAAGCGAAAAAATGTCTGGATCTAAGTAAGTGGATCAATCTTTTTCAAACAAGTGACAGTCACAGAGACAAATAGGAAGGCTACACAGACAGTGAACAATACTATACATTATAAAGGCATTAACTACAAGTGACTTCTTTAAAAAAAACAGATTAAAAGGAAGAATGGCTGTCTCTTATTCATTCACACTCAAGTGTGTGTCGTAGGTTTTTTCCCCTTCAGAATGAAAAAATAAACTGAGTGAAAATGGGAAAAAAAATTTTCAAATTTGATATTGAAAAAAAATCTAAAGAATGCAAAAGTACTTCATCCTGACAGCAGGAGTGCTCTCCTGAACACTCAACCAAGCCAAGTCCTGGAACATATGCACCCTGGGTCACAAACCCACACGCTCAGTCCAACCTACATTTTACTTTGTCTAGTCACTCAAAATGGCTCCTGTAAAATTTGATGAGCCGTGAGCAAAGCAAGTCTGAAAGACTTAAAAGCTGAAGAATCAAGGAAAGGAAAGGAAAATAAATGACAGCTGCAGAATATCTGCTTGGATGCTGTCTTGTGCTTTTAGTATGTTTTATTCTCAAAACAATAATACTGAGTTTGCCTGAGTAGCACGGAAGTATATCCTAACAAGTAAAGCCAGGAGACAAGACCAGCGACACTTAATCTCATATACAAACACTGAACATTAGGATGACATTTATTTACCAGCTCAAGACAGTATGCTCATTTAAAGTGAGGACTTTTGTCAGTCGTCACTTTAATTTCTGGAACATGGACATTGCTTCACTTATATACACTGAGGAAGGTTACAGCTTGATTATCTATGGAAACCGAGTCCAGCCCCTGAGGTTTCCCAGAAAATATGAAATCAACTCTTCAATGCTCAATATGTATATTTCCAGGTGACAGATGGCCTGTTATGCCTGAAATACTTATACTACAGCTTTACCATGGAATAACAACATTACCCACCGTTTGCAAAGGAATTCATTTTCTCCCCCTTGTTGGATCATTGTTGTGGGAAAGGTTATGAAATCATTTTGGTTCACAGCAAAATATGAAAAGAAAGGGGAATATTTTTAAGGCAGCAAATGTGAAAAGCCTAGAACACCTACTAGCGGGGCAATGAGTCAAGAAAACACAGATGGAAAAAAGTCAATCGGTATATGCCTTAGTGTGATCTCCTATGTTCTCTCCTGTATTTTTTTTCCTCTTTTCAAACCCTCCACAGCGTAGTGCCTTGAGGATCCACACATGCAGTGCCACTATGATTCACATTATAACTACCTGTGGCGATGATTCTAATCAAAAAGTGAAGGGCGCCCAGCAAATAATATGAAGAGCCCTGACAGCCAGAGAGATCTTCACAGAGTACAGCTGTGGAAGAGCGAGCAAGAATACGCTGTACCGCTTACAGTTCTGGAAAGACAGACATGCCGGTCTGTCTGCTGCTGGCCCTTAGGACAAAACATACAAGAATAATAAGAAAAAAGAAATGGTTTCCCAAATGCAAGCGCTGCAAATATCTAAGCAGAAAGAAAAATATGTAAAATATGATATGAAATGTACATGAAGGACGGGACAAGTGTTGGGAGGATTTCAGGTTGGGTTTGCCAGAAGTACGGCTCTGAGAGGTTTACAGTGTTCAAGCTGATCATAGGTACTCCACCCCGAGGGAGGAATAAAGTTCCTGTAATCCATCAAGAACATATTGGGTGACCTACCAATGCAAAAAAAAAAATGTTTTTACCTGAAGCCAAATGTATTAGGAAGTAATGCAAGAAATACAACAGACCTCAGCACATAAGCTGTGAGTTACTCTTGTGAATTTTGTGGCAAGGCATGTTTTCCTCTTCAGAGAAGGCCCATCCATTGTATGAGTTATTTTAGACACCAGTGAGTCACAAATGCATCAATTTTCACAGCTGATAACCAGTAGCTTGAGCTTATAGAGGATCATACCACAGATGCTTTTCAAAAACAGCAGAAGGAAAGACATACGGATAGTTTTTAGTCCACAGGCAGCACAATATTGACAAATATGAAAACATGCATTTTCAAAAAAACAAAAACAAAAAAACAAAACCTTGTTTAGTGTCCTACTTTGCTTGTTAGAAACGGAATTTTTTCAAACGATTTGAAGAAAATCACTGTGTCAAAAAGCCAAAACAGAAAAAGAGCAATATAATAAAGATGCCAAGTGTGGGAAAGAGTCTTACCTTTTCTTGGTTGAAGGCATCCATCCTTCTCATGGCTGTATCTAAAGCAGTCATAGAGTCCAGGAAGGCCTGATCCTGCTCACACAGCGGGTTACTCAAGAGGTCTGCGGAAATCTTCACTGCTGCCTTAGACATGGCTGTCAGCCATGCAAATATGCATGCAACACACAAAGCAGAAAATACTATTAAAACACAGTTAACTTCGTGAAAACAGAAATACCGATTTTGTAAATGGTTACTGAAGATGTCTGCATCTACACATTTTAATCTAATTCCATGTAAGACTCCTACATTGTTCTGAAATTGTGGACGCAATTTTTGTGGATTAAACTGAAGCTTTAAGCGTTTCATCACTTTATATGAAGTAGGGTATTCAAAAGTGAGCCTGTCGGGAAGTGCACAACTCGAATGGCACAGTGCTGCCCCCATTGTAAAAATCTGAGGGGGTGGTGGGGCTGCCTGCCGCGCTGAATATTCACCAGTGCAACGAGAATTTTTTGCCATTTTTCTACACTGACAGCATCAATTACCGTTAATCTGCACTCGTGCCACTTTGTTTAGACACAGAGCATGTATCAGTATATGGCTTCACTGTCAAAACAAATGAGCTGCACTGAGGAGACACAAGCTGACGACAGGAGCTGCACTGAATATGGGCTTTACAGAGATTTGGAACAGTCATTGGTCATTTCACACTCCCCTGGGACCAATTTTCAACCAATCAATTATCACGGTGTAGCATTTCTGCATCTCTCTCAGTTTGCACAAGTAATACATTGCTTGATCTGACAAACATTTTAATTACAGGGTCGTGAAAATCAAAAGGTGACCTGAGGGCTTGTTATTAGCAGTGAGGGAGAAGGTGAAATTTATGTCCTTTACAATTTCCTGAGGCAAGACAAGTTAACATATTTTATTTGCCTTCTGTTATTTAGCCTAATTTGGCATGTGTACAGGAGCATCCCTTAAAAAGATATTACTGGCCCTCACCAGATGACTGTCAGCACGTTCGCTAGAGTGCTGCATATAAACACATTTGGCTTGATACAGAGAGAAGTGTATTAAATGCAGTGCTGACATGCAGAGTAGGTCCAGTTCTTTGTTTGGTAGCAGTTAGTGGAGATGGGACCTGTGCAACAGATGGAATCCATTAACGATAATGAGGCCCTGACAGCTATGACACTTTGATGATGCAGACATTCATATTGCAGAGCACAAAGGAGAGGAAATGAAGAAGTCTCTCACTGCTCCATCCGTCCCCACTCTTCCACCCCCACAAGTGACTACTTACCACAGGCCATATCTACTACCACTTCCCAAATACAAAAACACAAAACCAGCAAATCGGCAAATAAATCTTTAGTAAACAAGAGTTTTGTGGCAGACAAATACATGGATAAATGATGGCAGAGATGGTAAACCAGGATCCCCAACTGAATATAGATCACATGGTCAAAAAACAAAAAACACACCTGCTATGACAGCTACAAACGCCTAAAAAAGGAAATGATTAAGGTAGAGACTCACACACAATTGTTTCATGTCATATCATTTGGAGATCGAACACAGCACAGGAAAAAAAAAAGAAAAACACAGGCACCCAAACATCTTTCTGGCCCTGAAAAACATGCCAAGTAACATCAAGTATGTTGGTGAACAAGTGCTGATCAATGGCTCACCAGGCGGCAACACCAAGTAAGTGACAGAACATACCTAAATCTGCCTCTGTGCTTTTCTTCATGTCTTTGTGAAGCTTTTTCGTCTGATCCTCCAGCCTGTGGGACAAGCAGAAGACTGATTATCAGAGCGCTTCTTGTCTCGTAGTACAGTAAAGAATCAGTTATCCTAACTTGGATTAATTAATAACCTATACTGAAGTCAAGATTTACTTTATGAGCTGTAGGCATGCATTAATACATCAGTCAAACGTTGGTATCTGCTAATGTGAGCCTGGTTTTACTGATACCTTCAGGTTTATCAATTGATATATAGGCCTGAACTTTTAAAAATTTTCCACTGTTACAAAAGTAGGAATGCATACTTTCAAATCGATTCATCCCTGAATCCCTCTGAACCCGTTCAGTTGGACAAAAACATTGACAAGGATAAAGAAAACACAAACCTCGAAAAAAGACATAAAACAATATGGATTAAGAAGGAATTACACATTCGACTGATTCCACATAAAATCTGTTAGCTAATTAACAATAGTGTGAATCCTTCAGTCAACTACATTTCCGCTCAAAAGCATTAACGTCTTCAATCATTCCACTGCACATATTCCATTGATGTGTGTTAAAAATGGCAATTACCAGACTATGGAGGCTGAAAACACATGCCATTCATTATATCAATTAAGGCAAACAAGGGGTTTAGAATCTCCCCTGAGACTACCTTCATAACACTACTCCTATTTGATGAAAAATGTGGTGCAGTCAGGTTTTGCTTCCATCCTTGTTTTTCAAGAACAATATTAAATAGGAAGTCAGTAACGGTAATCCCATTTTTGTGCATGTCCACAAGATATAAAGACACTAGCAGAACAAGTAGAGCTCTTTCAGAGCTGCAAACCAAAACTGGAAGTCAAGCAGCTCCAATTAAATGTTTTAGATTTTTTTTTCGGTTTAGCAGCTGGGAAACAAAGAACGATTGGGGATACTCACAGGTACACTAACCAAATCTAAACTGTTAAACTGAAGGGTTTGAAAATGACTGCTGATTAAAAAGCAGCATTTATAGGACTGTAAAGAAAAGTTCAAGTCTCCCAAAATGCAACATACAGACAACTTTGGTTTTAGATTTTCATCTGCAAATGGATTTTCTTTTATTCTTTTGTTTGTTTATCCAAGAAAGGACAAATAGTAAAATTATTTTTTTATATATATATATATTTTTTAAACAGAACATGTTCTCTTTAAGCTTTTGTTTCTTTTGACGTTAAAGGATTTTATACTAAATCACCACAGACCAGATGGAGGTTGTTCCTAAAATGTCATTTGCAGTAAATGATGTAATTTCATCCCATACTGTTCACACCACGGGAAAGAAAAAAACAGTCTGTCAGAACAATCTCCACAGTAACTTCTTGTGTCCCTCTCACCAATTAGATAGAACTAGGTCTCACAAGCTATATTAGGCTTTCTCTAAATTAATTAAAATGCACGCTTATGTTTCAAATATCCAGAAACAGGCATTTCAAATTGTAGTAAATTTATCATCAATGCTTCAGGCAAGATTTGGAGAGTATCTAGTAATCAAGAGAGATTCTTCCTGTGTTCGTCTCACTACATTAAGTCAATTTTTAGCACATATTTGGACGAGGAGAGTCAGTGTGACAAGTTCAGGTCATCACAGTTTTCCTCTGTTGTTGAGAACATTTTTGCGTCAATTAAACTCTGACGTGACATTAAATCTTCATATGATAACATTTTGTTGTTAGAGCCGCAACTTGATAACTGATTCTGACATTGTCATAAACATTTTGAAATTGTAATATGTTGTCAATCTTAGCATTTCTGTCTGAGATTACATAAAGTAGAGATATTTGACAACTCAAACTAAATGTTTAGACTGCAATACTAGACTAAGTAATACCAAGCAAAAATATAATATCAGGAAAATTAAAAAAAAAACCATAATCCTGCCAGTCATGCATATTAGTTTGTAAGATAGTGGGTGAAAGTATCTTACTATGTAAACAAACCAGTGCGCTCTGAGCCCAGTACACTCAGAATATATTCTTGTGATGGTTATTTGTGCATGTGAAAGTCATGTTCCAGACACTACCACCTACTTAAAAATACTGCTGCATTTTCCCTTCTCTGTCAGAACTGATGGTGAGAGAGAGCCATCCTGGATGAGTGCCATGCCAGCGTGGAGTCTCTTCCCAAAAGGTGCTAATAGAGTAACCTACTGGAACAGCTGCTGCTCCTTGTACCTATGCCCCAAACCTTCTACCCATGCAGCCACAGCCGTCATGCCACACAGGGTGGTGAAAACGAAAGACATTCAAGACTTTTAAAGAAAATTGCTGAATATATCACTTATACATTGCAACATGACCATTTTACTCTGATTTGCTTTCCGGCTCATTGCTTTTCACACAAGACTGAGGTTAGAAACTGCAATTCCATGTAAATCACTCTAAAACCAAGAATTGTACCAGACTAAATCAAATTTTAATACCTCTAGACATGACTAATTTAAGTTTGTCACTGAAATAGTTTAACTTTTTTCACATAGACTTGCACAGCCGTATATTAGGACATTTGGATTTCCTATACTGCTATTACAAAATATTGATCTTAAAAAGTGATCAAATAACATCGACAAAGAAAAAGTAAAACACTGTGATCCATATTGGTTAAGTTGTGGAATTTCACTTACTGTTCCACAATAGTGTTTAAATTTTGTCTGAACCCACAAGTCAATACCTACTTATACTTAACACATATGAAGTACAAATATGCTTCATATATAGCGGAAGGAATAAGATGATCTTGTGTTAAATGCTTTATCAGCTAGCACTTTAAAGCCACTTTTACACTACATGCAGATAACAAAGCAATGATATTTCAGGCTCAGAGGAAATTATCAGGTATGTTTCCAGCAGGATGTACACAGGATATGAGGGCAAGATATGACCATCATCAATTTGGAGGATGCAACAGGTTATAGAGGAAAAGTGTGCACATACAGAGAGACTATATATACATCTGCATGTAACCTTTCAGATCTCATTTGGGTTTTGCCTGTTCTTCTCATCAAGGCTAGTTCTATGAGATTGAAATCTGTTTTACACTGCTGGTACTACAGATAATAGAAAATAGAGCTCTCTATGTTATAGATCATAGAGATTATTCAAACACTAAAATTAAAATGATGTTGAAATTGGTCTATACTTCAATATGGGAGAGTGTTAAAGTACAGATTATTTTTGTACTAGAAGAATTTAAATGTCTTCAGTCAGATGGACAAACTGCAAACACAGGTATCAGTTACTACTAAGTATACTGCATTTAGACCACAGGAGCACCATGAAGTGTTGATATGGATCTCTAGGGTGGAGAACCTAAATGTCTCTACATGCCTGCTGCTCTGACTCATCTATAAGGTCTATTGGCACCACACCTTCCTGATAAAGGGCCCTCCTACTCAACAAAACCTGAGAGGAAAATGATGCTCCCACTCATTTTGCTGGGCCCTCAGGGAGTTTTTGTAACCTCAGCCTCCCAGTAAGACTGGGCCTGATGTACTGAGCTTACAAGTTTTGAATTTTAAATGATGTGATCCCTACTTGCCTTTGTTTCACAGAGAAACTGAAATAAAGACCATTAACAGAATTTCTATATCCATGATGACATTAAATTGTAAAAATTTGATATTTCCGCTGTGGCCAAGTTTGAAATGTCTTAATATTTCATGTCAAGAAAAAACAGTGTCCAAAACTACCAAAAGCTGGAAAAGAAAAAAGAAAAACTACATGTGCAAAAAGGAATACTTAAAATGTAAATATGCAGTCAAAATAACTGTTAGTTATTTCAGATTTCTTATTTACTTTATAATCCTGACTAGTAATTGTACATTAAGTCATTTCATGAGAATAAAATAAATAATACAAAAACATTACAGATTTTTCTGTTGGCAGAAGGACTAATGACAGACATTAAGATATTGAATATATACAAAGCACCAAGCTAAAACAAACAATACATGAACATGAAAACACTTGGTAACACATGCATATTTTTGTAAAATATAAAATGTTTATTTTAATGCCAATGTAACTCTGAATAACACAGAGAAACTTTAGTCACTGTCTACCTCATTAGTCTTATAAAGCATAATGGAAACTTACTTTTGGAGTTTGTCATATTCTCGCTCAAAGTCTCTTTCAACCTAAAATAAAGAATGCATTGCAGGTATATTAGCATTTTGGCATAGTACAAATAATGACTCCAAAAATTGTAACGGACAATAAATACATGTGCGAAATATAATAGTTTCCAGCAACAATGATTACTTCAGAAGTCATTTGTTTTCCCACTTGGACATATTCACGGTCTTTACCTGTAGGATTATGCACCAGGATTGACGGACAGTGGTTTGAGCAGCTGAAATGCAGGTAAAATGACTAGGTTATGTTTAATAAATTATTTTATATTTAACTAAACCTCTTGCGTGGACTCTTTCCTTCCTTGTCCAGGATCTTTAGACCTACTGGTAAGATTAAAGTTTGGGCCCTTGTTAATCAACTTAGTTTGCAGTTTGCTAAATGGTCATCTAAATTGAATTGCTTTTTGAGTACAGCCGAAAGTTGTTATGGTATTTTAGACTGTGACTAACATCTTAGGAAGTTCTAGAAGTTCAGATCCTTAGTATTGCAGTTCTAAATAACATTAGTTTGGATCGGTTACATCAATTTAGAGTTTTTGCGGTTGGAAGAGAGCAGCACTAGTATTTTGCTCGGCTGTTAAGTCCATGAATTTAGGGTTTCAGATATCCTTTTTGGCGAATATAGCCAAATGAGTCTCTCAGTTAAGTAGGTTTAAGTGGTTTATTTGTAGACTTAAACTTGAATAGTGTTGTAAAATATGTAACTTGGTAACATTTTGGTGTGCTGCTGTGGTTGATGCTCATACTTTAATTACAGCTTTGGTTGTTTGATGCTAGAAGTTTTTCAGAGGAGTGTTGTTTGGGAATGTTTGGGAATTATATTAGTAGCAATTTCCAGTGATAAAAAACAGTTTGGCCATGCATTACTGTATGTGCTAACCAAGAACACTTATGTGTCACTACTCCTTAATTTGTACCTGGCGTAAAATATTTAACTTGTTAGTTTTGTCTGGTAGCTTTGACTCTATTAACTATTTTGAATTGCTGTGAGCTTTGCAGTAGCTTGGTTATCTCTTTGTTGGCATCTTGGACATTTTGGTTAGTGTGGACGTTTCTGTTTGGAGTAACATTTTGGTGTGCTACTGTGGTTGACGCTCATATTTTAATTCCAGCTTTGGTTGTTTGTTTGGCTGGAATTTTTCAGAGCACTGTTGTGTGGGGGTGTGCATGTGTAACTGCAGGCTATGTGGTGTTGGGCACTTGTGTTGAGATCTGGTGTTCATTTAGTTTTTTTACTCATTCTTCTGAGATTAACTGATTTTCCCATTGAATTTATCTACAAGACTAGATTTGCTATTCTGAGGCAGATACTTATTGCACTCTTCTGTATACCAGTTATATTACTAGCAACTTCTGGTGATGAAAACCAGTTTGACCATGCATTACTGTACGTGCTAACCATGCACTCGTATTCACCACCACTCCTTAATGTGTTCCTTGGGTAGGAAAACTGGATCTGATAAAGTGATGGGTGTCAGGTTGTTCTGGTTGTGTGGTAGCCATTGTAATAAATAAATCAGGACCCTTCCACACTCACTCAAGGGAACGTAAACTATAGAATAATCTTAATAATCCATACAACAGTGACACCACTTGTACTGAATGTATACAATGTTTTTCACTTTTTAAGGTCTTTTTTAAACATAGATATTGCGGTGTACTATAATGCATCATGTACCGCAGAATTATATCATGATACAATTGCCTTTGTAGGTATTGTGATAAAATTGAGCTGTTTGTTAATCTGTGACTCCCACAGTAAAACTTTGCTTTAATCTCAGAGTTAATCTGAGTTTGGACCTACTCACAGCTGTCACCATCTCTCCCACTCCATGGTTTTTGCCTAGGATGGCACAGGAAGCTGGAATCCCTGTCTCACAGTCTAAATGCCAGGCCACAAACCTATTATGGTGGAAGTGGTTTTCTCCAGCAAGAAGAACACCCTCTCACTGTCACTTCAAGGTAACCACCTCAGCCCCCTTGAAAGACTTAGACAAATTGACATCTAATAAATCTTTGTGGACGACAGTATTTAGACTACTATTCGTGTGGTCTGTGCCATTCGTGAAGCTCAACAACTACAGCTTTTAAACTGCTGTTTTACCTGAATGTCTGGATAGAGTAAAAGTTTGTTCTTGTGACTTACAGTTTTAGAGACAATCTGTTTTTTTGGTTGTCCAATCTTGAACGGGATCCTGAAATGAACACGAAAAAACAAGCAATGAGTGCTGACAGATACAAGCAACAGGAAATGATTACCAAAAAGGTGAGATTAATGAATGCTTAAATTGTCAACAGTTGCATGATGACCGACTAAAGGACAGCTCAGGTCTACCGGTGTATTAGTGCCTCTTTTAGATCACTGACACAGACAATCTGAGGCTGTCAATCCCTGTTCCTCTCACACATGTTGTCAGTGACATGTACATTAACTTTGTGTCATCACTGATCACATCTGGCTGCCACTGCAAGCAGATGTCACTTAACAGAAGTGGTTGTCCCCTCATCTGTGTGATTTTACATGACCCCAACTGGCAATCAAATGCAGATGTTATAACATCAAAAAAATAGCAACCCTTCCCCTCCCCCAAACCACCTTCATATACCAGGACTCAAAAAGACAAAGCCATGACAACAATCAACACCAAAACATGTTACGAGGCTCACTGTATCTGCAATAGTTTCACATAATTTTCAGGATGAAGTACAACTTTTCTTCACTCGGGAAGCAAAAGACACAGAGATTCTACTTTCAGTAAAAAGAAAAAAACTTGTTTCGTCTTAGTTAAAACACAATCTTTTATCCCCATTTCAAAACCCTTGCCTATGCCTTAATAAGTTGCTGCAGCGCATCAGAGTGCCTTGGATATCCATGAGACAGAAAACACTGCCTTATCATTGTGATTTGCTCTATGTTGTACGTTGTCATTGATGTTGCACTAATGGTCTGAAATCTAAGCTACATGATGGACAGTTGCTACTGACAGCCAGGGTGAGGCAGCAGCTGTGTCAAAAGAAAGGTGTGTAGACTAATGAGATGGAAAAGTGAGGGTGTGATGTAGGACCGTATTGTGCAACCAGGGAAAGCTACAGATGTGTCAGGAAGATCCTTTTGACTACAGCTCAATCACAAAACTCAACATGGTCAAAAAAAACAAAAACAGTATGATTAAGCCTGGGGGAAAAATACATTAAAAAACAAGTTTCACTGGTGGCTTAGGAATTACATTGATTTTGACTTTCTGGTACTTGATATTATAACAAGGACTTTGACCTGGTGACAACCTTTTTTTGGTAAATAATAATAATAAAAAGAATAAAAACCAGTTACAAATCCCTGAAAACATTTTGCTGCTTTCGCTCGGGGATTAGTTTCACCCACTATGTCACTACTTGGGTGAGCCAACATGGAAAAAACCCCACAGAAATTACTCAGCTTCATCTGACTCACCTTTCTCCGATGAGGTGATAGGTACACTGTAATGTCAAACTACGTGCATTACATACCCACGTACCTGTCTTTGAAACTGTTTGGGATTGTTTACCCAAAGCACAACAGCTGGAGATTTAAACATGGAGAGTTTTAGATTGGTGTTCTCCCAAAGTTAAAACAAGAAGAAACAGCCTCCACACTGCCACACTACCTCTTGTAAGATCAGTTAAGATTTAAGACAAAACAACCATAAAAGAAGCACTTCAGCCCAGTCAGACAGTATAAGAAGAAATCAGCAGAAAGTTTATGACTTAAACTACACATTAAGCATTGACTACATATCCCATCTATTAATATAGCTGAACATACATTTTGTGATGATGGTTCTATTTGTTCATGCAATCTTTTGTTCTGCACATGCATTTACAACCAGTGATCTGCAACAATTTTACTTTGAAGTCTATGTGTAGAATTAAGCTACAGTTTAGGCACAACTTACAATTTAAAAAAAGTAAGTCACTACAGAAATGAAAGATACTAATCAGTTTTAACAATTAAGCCCAACTACTGGTATAAAATGAAGAGGAAAAAGTAATAGAAATAATAAGAAATTAATTAATTAAACAGAGAGAGTTGCCATTTTTAATTATGTTTATACGTTTTTTGTACGGTGCATGAAATGACTGACTGATCTTACAAGATCTATATAGTTGTCCTTAAACCAAAAGTTCAGGGAACTGATTGGAAACTTTTTGCCAAGATTGCCCAACATTTGGAAGCAGGTTTTGAGTTTGTTCTTATTTAATGGGTGTGTCAAGCTATAAATCATGACATCCACAGCAAAAAGACAACAGAAGGGTATTATGCAAGAGTGCTTTATAAAGGAAAAGAGGTACGTATATTTAAATGTTTGCTTTAAATGCTCTTGGGTTTTTCAGTTTCTCTGCAGTTTGGATCCAAATGTGCTTACATCAAGAGGATCTGTTAAACTGTCACTATATTAGTGTGAATTTTCCCTTTAATGTATCAAATGACACACTTGCTTTGGGTGGAAAAAAAATGAAGGAAGCTTGTAACATTATAGATTCAGAATATGTGCACTTCAGCAAAGAGCCAAAAAAAGTGGTCACTCTCTTCAGCTGCTCATGAGAACTGGCAAACACACCGGGTGAAGTGTGCTTTGGGGAGGGCAACTGCAAGTAGAGGGAGAGAATGAGAAAGAGGGAGGATGGTAGTCACTGTGAGAATCATTGCTACTGTTTCTTCACACAGCAATATTTCTGTAGGGGCTGTCACATTTAGAAACATTGGTAAGCCCAGTCCTGTGAACTCAGAACTAGAATCTGACATGGCAGAGGACTGGTCAGACGACTGCTAAAAACAAAGAGAAAATGTGCATTACACCAACTCAAATCCACAATTTTCTGAAACCAAATTTAAGCCAAGTGATGACATGCATGAGTAGACGCATAAATAAGGATTTTTCAAACAACTATGAAGACACATGATTAAGGTCACAAATAACAGTGCCAAAACTTCCCAAAAATACATATGAACTAAAATCTAAAAGGTCCATAGTTTCTATGAGTCTTCCAGACGTACATCTTCATCTTGTAACTGTGTACTCTCACAAAGCAGAAGTACTAAAAATATGCTTATCGGTCGGTAATAGCTACTGTTGCTGTCTTTCCTATTTAATCCAACGTTTTAATCGATCACCATTAGACCTAAGAGTAGATTACCATGTATGATTGGCTTTTCAGAACCCAACCTGTTGGCTAGGTTGAAACCCTACAATAACTCTCTCTCTCACTTAGCCAGAGACCCAGCATAGCAAGAAGTCGTTTTTAAAGAAGTATCAAAGCAATAAAAAATGAAAAATCCCACTACTGGTAAGAACATAAAATTAGATGCAGAGATCTGTCAGCTCGGTCTTTAGCCTCAGTCTGAAGTGACAGCTTTTATAACTATGCAAAACATATAGACATATAACTATGTAATAACATGGATTTAACCAAATAACTGGGGAGAACTGCAGTGGATCATGATTCTGCCCGTTCCTTGACCAAGACGCATTTAAACTGGCTCTTTACACATGCAGTCATTATCAAAAAGTTGGTCATCTCACATTTAATGAGCTATCTAATCTTTGCTGTAATAGAATACACGTCACTGCTATCAACAAAGCACGTAGGCAAGAACAAAGACATAACAGTCTTCTTGATTCTGGACACATAATGCACCAACTGGAGTAACCATTGGCTTTTCAATAAAACTGCAAATGTGTACACCATTAGGAAGATAGTGCATCATTTGACCTCAGATAGTCCGTGGAGCACAGAAGGCTAGTTGAAGATGCTGGGAAGTGGAATTGTTCTGATGATGACCCTGAAGTCAAACCGCTCACGTCATAGAACCAAGTGTGCAGGCCCTGCTGGAATGCATCAGTCAGCAGAGCCCATGAAGGACTCTTTTCACTGGGTGAGCACCCCACTCTTGACCTTGCGGTTGGCGGTGCGTACTGGTAGATGTGTCGTTTGCCAGCTATTGACCAAATGACTGAACTGAATGACGCTATCATGGTTACTACTTACAGTCTTGCCTGAATGACACTAAGAACCTGAAATATATTACAAGTGAGTTAATATACATACGCGTCATAAGTGCACTGAAAAGTTATCTTCTTTGCATTTTCTCTAGAATTACAGTCATGAATTGTGAGAGACAAAACATGAATTATGCAAATTTCCTTTTAAATGTGTAAAATGGATTATCAAGCCTTTATATTAACGTTCTTAATTACTAATGTCTCTTTGGATTATAATGTAGCTTATAAACAGTAGTCTTTCCCTGACAGTCTCTGGAGTAACTTTGACACAAAGAACTCAGGGCAAATACTGTACAAAAATCCAGTGTATGGGATGTTTATGCTTGCTCCTGAGTGCCTTGCTTCAGTAGTAATCTTCCACTTCCATTGTCAAAAGAGAGCAACACTAGCTAAGCATACTGGGTAGCCACTAGCTTCAGCCTGGACAATAGCTGGTGAGTGTTTACAGACAAGCAGGTGTCATCAATGCAAACTACAATGCTACACTGGCAACCTACTTTTGGCCAAAGCAATTGCAAGGAGGTTCAGTAAGGCTACGTCCACGCCTCATTTCTGTCTGTTATTTATTTACTTTCTGGCTCTTTGAAACGTCGCAGCAAAATGTCGAGGAAATGCAGATTTTTTTAAATGGACTAACAATGAGGTGGAGTTGTTGCTGCGAGTACCACTAAAGTACAAAAAAGTACAAAGCAAGTGAGAGTTAAAGAATTTGAAGAAAAGCTATCTGGAGCATGTAGAAGCTGATATTAATCTTTAATAGGGCTGTCAAAATTGAGCGCAAACAAAACAAGTCCTGTGTAACGCTATCTTAGTTTAATTGGTCACATGACTGCATCACATGACTAAAATGTGTCAGCATTTTCAAAAAGGCTCTGGGTTCACTGTACACACTGCGATGCGAAAACGGCGTTTTCAAATGTATCCGCTTTGGAGAGCGTTTTCAAAACGCTGCGGTTTCCTTGAACGAAAAAGCTGTCTCAGTGTAGACAGAAGGTCAAAACGGAAAGAGAAAAAGATGCGTTTTCAAATAAAAACGTATTAGTGTGGACATGGCCTGAAGCACCATATAACTCTTTGCAATTGATTTCCCCTGCCAGCAAATATTCACCAACCAACTGGGTAAAACACATTTGTCCCTAGCAACTTGTGGTTGGCAGGGTGTCACTGACCACTCTCTAGGCCTGCTGATTTTACAGTGACTCCCAGCAACCTCCAACAACCAATCATCGACTGGCTGGGGAATACGCATTTTTCTCGTGCGACCGGTGGTTCCCAACTAGTGTTTAGCCTTGTGTAACTAGGGCCTTGGCACTTTCTAAGTGGATGGAGAAAATGGTTTTAAAAGGGAGCACCGGAGTGTTAAGTGTGACCGTGTGGTAGGTTCAAAAAGGGTTTATATGCTTTGCGGATTAGAATTTTGGTTTGAATTTTGGAAATCAAGCTCAAATGTCTTAGTCAAAAAACTCCAGTTTTAACCATCTATAAGTGCTGTCATCTTTCTTTAAAAAATCATGAGATAATGGTTGAGTGTTAGGGGAAAAACCCACAACATTAAAATAATGCAAAATTTCTCTCTTTTTTCTTGCCTACAAACTGTTTACTGTTATACCTTCACAATGATCAACTGCTTGCATCTAAGGCTTTAAGGGAGTTTAATTTAGCCACTCCACCCAATACAAATAAATAACCTGTGGAAAATAAAACAGCTTCTGACCATGTGTGTCTAAAGTTCCTGGCAAAACCCTTAACCAACAAAAAAGCTTATATAAGCAGAATGCTAGTGATTTATTTCCATCCCTGTAAGAAAATAACTAAAAGATACGAGTATTTCTGGAATATACATAATTGACACTACATTCACAACAAGAAACTAAACTTTGGTGGGGGGTTTTCTGTAAACAAATTCAAACAATGGTTTTAGCCAATTAACTACACTCACTGTTTAGGAGCACCCACTTGGTAGACAGCCAACAATAAGTGAACGGGCTCTCCATAGATGGGCTCTGATTACAGTCATTGTAAAGGGCAATGCAACAGCCTTTCAACAGTTCTTCTGAACATTCATCCAGTCGACTTTTACACACCGCATGCTGCTGGAGACCCAAGAAAGCAGAGTAACTGGAGTCTTGAGATCACTCCAGTGTGAAGGAGACTCACTTTGGAGCTCTTCTCATGTGAGATTTCATAACTATATAATCAGTAGGGATATTACCAGAACCAATACTCTTGGTACCATTCAATATCAAAAGGTTTTGTTTTTCTTTGGTAGCATATGTATCACATGGGTAATTCTTTCTGAAGTAAAGGGGGAGCATGCATTTCCACCTGTTCTAATCAGTCTATATATGCTGAAGAAGAAGAAGGAAGAAGTCCTAAACTACAGGAAAACCTACAAATGGAGTGGGGTGATGGGGGCAGGGTGATGATCGATTTACAAACCACAATATAAAAAAAGCACTGGTAGCTGCCAATGCTAACCCCTTAGCCTCCTACTAGAAGCATGTGTGGCATGAATATGAAAATCCTAGGTGATTTTCAGAAAAGTTGACCTCTGACCTTGACCCAGAGGACACTGGGATTCAAACTTCTCTGAGATTTTAGTAGATGTACCCATGGTATGAATTTGAAAATCCCAAGTCACCTTGATCTTGTTATCATGTTCACAAGATTTTGAGAAAACCTGACCTCTGACCTTCAGGTCAAGGTCACTGAGATTTGAACTAATCCAAGATTTTTGGGAGTTGAACCTATGCTATTAATTGCAAAATCCTACACCACCCTGTATTGCATTCACATAATTTTCAGAAAACCTGGCCTCTGACCTTGAGGTCAAGGTCGCTGAGATTTGAACTCATCTGATTTTTAGTAGCTGCACCTGGAGGGTGATGACAATACCCCATTAGCCATTTAGAGCTGAAGGATAAAGGTGTATGGTGTAATCCGGTCTTTAAGCCTGACGTCATTAGGCGTGCCTGGGCCCAAACTCCGCTGCAGGTCCCTAAGTCCAACGATCACTATGGCATGACTGAGAGTTAAAAACTGTCCAAATCCTTTCATCCGTAATAAAATGATCAGCGTTGCTGCTCTACCAGGTGTAACAATTAAGTTCAACATCCAGGCATCCATGAAAACCGAATTTATGAAATTTAACGGAGTTTGAAGTTAGCAGGAAGTTAGCTCGCACTCAATAAAAGTTAATGTGAGCGTTCCCGAAGGTTCGGTACAAATGCAATCGCATGGCAGGATGGTGTAAACGGACCGAAATTCAGTCGTGAGAACAACTGAGATAATCCATCCACAATACGAGGTCAGTTATTAATATACTGCTGCATGGGCTGAGCTGTAGTTACATCTTAAGGTTTTAAAAACTGAGCTTTAAAATGATTAGCGGTAATAAAAACCGAGAGAGGCCGACAGTGATTACTGAATGTTTTTAGGGCCTTGTTGAGATTAAATAGAACAAGATACAAAGCCTTAAAACATGTAAAAAACACAAAAGCCTTATTAAACGCAGAGTAGTTTGGACCTGGAAGCAGGATTCATCAAGTCATCACTTAAAGACCGGATAGATATCCCCATGTTGGTGCGTGTTCCTGCATCATCAAACTAATGCCTGTCCAGTACCAACAAAGCAATTGACTAATTACACTGTTGTAATGTCACAGCTGTCCAATGTGGGGGAAAAAGTTTGTTTATATACCCGTAAAGCTCTCTTCTGGAGCAAATGTTAGCATTTTAAGTGTTCTCTTTATTACTTTATATAAGATAATAAACATATTTTTAAGTAAGGTTACTCATGTTGATTTACTGATGATTGTAGCATTATCTTACCTCTTGGCTAATGCTAATTGAATGCTAAAATGTAAAAAAAAAAAAAAAAAAATCACCTAAAAGGCCTGGCATCCACATCTGCTTAAAGAATTCAAACTGAGACTGACAATCGCCCTTCTTATACAGTGCCAAAAAATGATTGTCTACCAAAAAATGACTTCTGGTGTTCGCTCAAAAAATCACTGCCAGTACCTGAACTGTTGTAAAATGACTTGGTGGCCAATAATTCCTCAAACAATATCTCTCATGAATGACATCAAGTCATTTTTCTATATTCTTTATTTATCTATGTAAAAAGTCTCATTGACATTAAAAATGTCTTTTTCAAGAGAGAGCTGGCCCGGAGGCCAAAAGAAATGGGAACAAATATAACATAACAGGTCTATGAAGATATTTTAAATGGCCAAAAAAGAACCGAATTGAGTATAATGTAGAGTATGAACTAAGTAGGTACAATAATGCAGTCATAAAGACAGTTGCAAAACAGATTATTTATTTTATGTACAACTCCCTTTTTAAAATTTATGTACAACTCCCCTTTAAATCAGCTTGACTGCAGTCTATTTACTATTATAAGCACAGGCATATAATGGTAGACATATAAAACAAAACACAGAAACATTGGAAATCACTTTTTGGCACGATTCCTGCGAGACACACAAATGAAGACGACACACAGCTATCATTGCTTAGAAAATCAAAGTTCACAAAGAGCCCAAAAGCATGTGTCAACATACCAGCTAGTCACAGCTGATTACTGTCGACCGACGTTTAAATCCCTTTAAATTGCTTCACCGTAAACCCGTCCGACCTGACAACTGACGACACGAAGTTTCCACGTTTAGCAAAAGCCACAACCCTAGATTTTATTAAACAGTAGAAACTAGAAGCCTAAACTTAAAAGAGCAGTTAGGTCATTTTCCCTCCCTAATTTTAGAGCAACTAGGCGAACTAACAGCTAGCTAACATATACTAAGTAGCTCGTAAACGACTTTGTCGATCCTTTTTCCTCGAAGTGCCAACTGTGTGTAACAACTACAGCCTTGCGACCACGTTTTACAGAAAGAGTTTTGGGGCAACCTAGTCTTACGGAAAGGTTACTAGAAGACGTTTTTATTCGTGAAACACTTGGTTTGACACGCTAAAGCTAACTCTAGTTACACTATAGGTGCCTGTGAGCGCTTCCAGATTATAGCCCGAGCCCGGTCGACAAGTCAGTCCTAAATTAACTTGAATGGCTCGTTTACGGTTATATTTTATTCATAACAATGTAGTTAGGGTACATACCAGCTCATTTTGAGTGAACTTTTACTCCGGTTTCATTGGGTAGTTTTACTATCTTCCGAGTATTACTCCTTTCTACCAGTCAGCAGTCGAGCTCAAAACAGGAAGTCCGGAGCTTAGCCGCGTCTGCTTCCTCTAAGGAAGTTTTGTGGGACACGAACACAGCAGCGACAGGAAAAAAGTCACTTGGAAGCACATGTAATGTAATATCAGACTGAAACGTCGCCTTTTTGTTCTTTTGACACCCGAGTAAACTGAAGGCAAGTTATATTTTTCTTTATTCAAGTACTTATACATAGAAATAACAAAACAATTGCATTACAACAAACTGAAGTGCCAGGTAAACAGGGGAGCACACCTCCCCATCACAAGGATATAGTAAAATTCATTTCAATATTCAGCTCATCATAAAAGGACCTTATTATAAGGTAATAAAAACATGAAATAGGCTAAAGACATCCACAACATTTTAAACAAGACCCCTTGTTTTTCTTGAACAAAAAAAAAGAAAAAAAGAAAAAGCCAACAGAACAGTTATCCCAGTGTGTGTTTCCAATTGTCTGTCTTGCATTGTTGTAAGGTTTATCCCATTTCACCCAATGAGACTTTTTATTTTCATGCATAATAAAGAAATGAGCGCCACCCACTACAGCGTCTGAGGGTAGCACTTTGGAACATTTCCGTGCACATGCAAACATGAGGATACTTGTAATGAAAGGAAACACAACACAACAGAAAACAGGGAGTATTGACTCCATCTGAACACCAGTGTCACTGCCGAAGACCACAAAATCCCTGAAGCCACCCTGTAGTCCATAAGATGACGTGAGTTACCTATAATATCTACACATTATTGAGATCTCTTCAAACATCTTTTTTTTGTTTTTGTTTTTTTTCTTTTCTTTAAAAAAAATCCTACAGTTATTAAATGTCATGAATGAGCCCAAACCTAGGGATTTGCCCTAGGCCAACTTTACGGAGACCAAATCAAACAGTTGCACACAAACATTAGCACAAGGCTGCCTTCAGTTGCAAGCAGAGGGAGGTCACATTTATGATTTGTTGCTCCTGCGGAGTTCTCATCATGTATTGTTTTTGATCAGCCAACCCTGCAACCCAGTTTGGCACAAAGATGGCCGCTGATATTGGCTCAAGTCCAATACGGAGCATGGGATGAAGCAAATTCCAATTTCAGAGCTTTCAGCTGCCCACTATTGGACAATAGCCCGTAAAAAAAAGAAAGAAAGAAAGAAAAAATGATTGGAAAAGCATTATTAAAGGTGGTGGGTTTGTTTCTGAGTTTAACAGTCCATTGATGTATGTCTGTACCATTCACACCTTACTCAGATGGTTGTTCAGAAGAACATGGAGCAGGCTCTATTGTTCAGCCGCTATATTACATTAAGGGAGTGGGATGATAGTGGTGGTGGGGGGGTTACTCATTTTTTTAGCCACAAAACAATAAATGACAGAAACAGTGAGACTGATAAATATTACGTTTGTAGCTGTAATTAAATGGCTTCATGGAGACGCCTTAGTCTACATCAATCTTTAACAGAAAGCAACATAACACAGTTTGTCTCTTGGAGGAGAGCATAACTTTGGGTCAAATCAATTCAAAATAATCCACAGTCTAACATCAAATGAATCTAGATGAGCATCAGTGATAAAACATTTTGGTTCATGTGCCGTATATATATTCTTATGTGCTGACTCCACGAGGATGTATGTGACAATACAACCTACGTTAGACGCAGTCGCTCAAACTCCAATGCAATGTGTGAAAATGAGTCGTTGTTACAAAGCCAATAATGTGGCAATACAGATAAGGAGGGGGTTACATAATGTGTCAGTCTGCAAAAGTAAAATGTATTCAGGACTTTGTTTGTTTGTGACATTATATTAGATCACAAAAGAAATCTTTAGATGATGTCCATCCATGCGGTAGAATCATTTATCTCTCTGTGATACAAAACCATTGAATTGCAGTTAGATGGCACAGGGCTGTGTTAACTTTTAGACTATCTCAAAAAGTGCAAGGAGGTCTGTTCATGTAACCACGTCGATGAGCTGAGAAAAGGCTCTCTGAGGCCAAATTAATTGGAAAATAAGTGGACACTTGCCAGGAAGCTCTGCAATGAAAACTGTAACAGGAAAGGGAAAGTATGGACTTTGGAAGCTCATTTCTGTGTGCACTGTGCTCTCTGTGGCATTGCTTTTCTGAACTTTACTGTTGGCCTTTACATTTGTCTCTTCATATTCTCTTTCAGCCTGATTGCTGTGTTTGCTGACCATTTAAATGTTTATTTCTTTTTTTTCCCAGCTGCTAACGTTGTTCATATAAATTCTCCGCCTCACATAAAGCGTACTCATTATCAGCCAGAGTGCACAGCTAATAATTCGAAATGTTGTCAAGGTGAATAACAGGAAGCATGTTTCTTTTAAAAAGAGGACCGGTGTTTGAGAAATGATATAAAATCTGAATTATGCTATCACATGGACAAGGTTATTACTGCACAAATATTTCTTTAACTCTTGTTTTGTTTGCTGAATCCATTACTGATATGTTTGATATCTGGTCTTTTTTGCTAGCCTCAACAATAATTTATTTATTCCTTAGTCTTATTTTTCTTTTTAACATGTTTCATTGGCTTTGCCCCAAAGTACAATACATTTATCGTACTGGATAAAAACGTCATATTGGTATGTCAGTTAGGATGTTTTGCATTTGCACCACATAATCATAACACAGCATTGGAGGGGGGAAAACCCTTCTTGCTTTCCATGAGTAAAGCAAAGCACTATTATCAAATGTGGTTATTGTTATGATATCAGTCAATATCACTATAACACAGAAAATATTACAAAATATTTCCTTAAACCATAAAAGGTGTTTCCTTCTGTAAGCACAAATCTAAGCAATTTAACTAAAGAGTCATTTGTGAAAATGATCAGCATTGCACTGTAATATACTTCGAAAATTAAAAAAAAGATCCAATCATTCGGGCGAACATCTATCTTAGAGCAACCAGTGCCTTTTTTTATTTTAAATACAGTGGGGAAGATGTGCTAATTAAAATAACCGATATTGCTATAATGGAGATACACAATATGTAAAAAAAAGAAAAGAAATCTTGTCATTTATTCAGAGAACACATTAGTGCTTCCTTAAACCAGTTTCCACTTTAAAGCATACACATGGTGCAGATGCTATTATTCTTTTTTTTAATGGGAGATAGCACACCATATTTGGCACTACTGTAGTGCTCCAAAAAAAGTTGTTTTGTTTTTTTTGCAATCACCTATGACAACAAAATATTCTGTATTATAACTACATTACTAAAAGCTTTAAGACACATTCTGCACAAGCATTCAGTCAACTGAAAATTCTTGTTTATGCAGACATTTGTATTTACATAGTGTGCATGAAGGCATGCACATAAATTTTATGCACGATTTAATACTGAATTATGGTGCATTTGACATTTGAGTACAAAAAGTGAAACTTCTACTGTAGCTACCTGCATACATATTTGTATTCTGTACAACAACAACAACAAAAAAAAACACAACAAAAAAAATCCAACATGTTAGTTTACAGCTCAGTCTCTCTGTATTAAAAAAAGATGTAAACATGGATTTGGATGTTTCTCTTTTCCTCTTATGGGATACTGCTCCTCATTCGATGACTTAAAACCAAGCAGTTTAGTCCTTTTACTCCAAGAATCACACAGAAGTGGCCCCTGTCATTTTTTACCCTTATTTAGCTTTGCTTTCATATACTGCTGGTTTGCAACCCAGTGCTTATTTAAACAGTTCAATTCGTCTAACTGTGCTCTTAGTTAATTTGATTTATGGGTTGGTGGCATTTGTCATGACTATATTGCATATAATTGCAGAACTCAAGAAAACTGAGAAATGAACAGTATTGGTGAGCTTTTTCTAAAAAAAAAAAGAAAAAAAAGGAAAAAGAAAGCAACAGAAATTATATCTGGTAACGCCACATGAAGCTACCATATAAAAAGGCAACCCAAAAAAAACCCCAAACCAGTGTATCACAGTGACTACAAATAAATAAGTATTGGCAAAGGCATCGATTGCTGCAGGCGTGTGTGTACATGTAACAGGACAAGACATCGGTTTTGCTTTGTGTGACCCAGTCAAGTCGTTCTCTAGATCTGACTCATTTGTGCAGGTAAATCTAAATCTGGTGTGTGGTTAATGAATCTGAGCTTTGCTTTAACTCAACGTTTGTGCTAAGCTGATACCACTGCTATGTTTTGGCAAATGTCAGGCACAGTAAAAAGAACAAGGTTGGCTGCATCATCACAATACATTTGGCACATTCCTTTGAGAAAACAACATTCAAAAAGAGGTGGAAAAAAAAACAACCCCAGAACACAACAAAAAGACAGTCAAGTGCCACTAATAAGGTTTCCATGACGGTACACAAATGTAACCAATTGCACTTTTAAACAGCCTACTAAAATTAATGCATACATCCCCAGACCACTCGTTCCTCATCTCCCTCATAATTCTGTCGGTTTCGACCCTTATCCTGGATTCTGGCTTCCTTCCAATTTAGAAAATTTCATTCAAATTTACAAAAGTGTATCCACTCCAAAAACCTATAGATACACACGGTGCCCTTTCTTTGTGTTGGCACTGTGTTACAGTAGCTGAGGCTCTGAGTTGCTTGAAAGAGAAGGGCGTAGCAGCCTTTCCCCTCTTACTTAATCTAAAGGCATCCATCTCAAAAATAGAAGGAACTGAAAAGAGCAGGGGTGTAAAAGAGAGGAAAAGAGTCACCTATTTATCTCATAGCAGACGTGATCCCTTCTTCCTACGTCTCTTTATTGTGTGTGGTGAGGGTCCAGTCCAAGTGCACGTAGTGATGGTCATGACGTTCCCACAGTTGGCCCCCCGCAGGAGCTGGGCGGCGAGCTGTGGCTCCCAGCTGCCCCACTGCTCTTGTCAGCTGGCTTCTTGTCCTTCTGTTTCAGGTGCACCTTTGCGTGTCTCTTTCGCTCGTCGCTTCTGGCAAACTTGCGTCCACAGAACTCACAGGAGAAGGGTTTCTCACCCGTGTGCGTGCGAATGTGTGTGGTCAGATGGTCGCTCCTGCTGAAGGAGCGCATGCATATTCGGCACTGGAAGGGTTTGTGACCCGTGTGGATGCGGAGGTGACGCGTGAGCTCGTCTGAGCGCGAGAAGCGTCTGTCACAGTTCTCTGCCGGACAGGCGTGCGGCCGCTCGTGGACCGGGGTTTTGCTGGGACGGTTGGGGTACTTCCGTGGTCGGATGGGTTTTAGGGTGAGTGTCTGTGGTGGGGGGTGGTGCTGAGGTGGGTGCTGCTGCCCGCCGATGAAACCTGGGTGAATTTGCTGCTTGTCTTTGAATGCTCTGATGGTCTCCAGAGGCGTGATGGGTGGAGGGTTGACTCGGATGGGGTCCATGGTCTGAAAGGGCTTGTGCTCCATCACGCCGACCTCCCCTTGATGGTGGAAAAGGTTGTAGTCGGGGATCATGGAGAAAAGACTGCCATCCATGGAGGCTTTTGATGTGGAGTGATAGTCATTGCCAGGGTAGGCTAGAGGGGTGCTGGTGGCAGGGCTGTGGTGAAAGGAGACCTGATCCTGGTACAGGTCACCACAGGTGGAATAGGCAGGCAGTGGTGGACCATATACCTGCTCCATGTCTGACGTCTGTCCGCCCATGCTTGCTGCGGAGGATGATGTTTGTGTCGTTACTGTGCCGGGTGATGGAGAAACACCGAGGATCCCCGCGCTCACAAGACTGATGATATTGTTATCAGAGCACCAGCCAGAGCCACCAATGCCACCTGAAGGAGGAGTGTCAAAGGCAAACTTCCCCAAGTAGGTGACAGTCTGCCCGCTGCGGTTGGACTGGAAGCTGGATCCATACTGAATCTCCGAGGTTGCTTTCTCGCTTCCCATGCCCAGATCCATGATATTATCTAGATGAAAGCAAATAAAAAACACACATGAATAAATCATCAGCGTGATGGCTCATATGTGAATTTGAAATGTAATCATTTCATAAGAAAAGCCCAAGAAAGTAATAACATGGCGTACTCTCTGGAGAAAAAAACAAAAACAAAACTTTGCTACATGAACTTTAAGCGGCAGTCCTCAAGGTTTGTCCGGAATTCAGATGTTATGCATACCTGTGCAACAGACAACAAATGATGAAAAATGAAAGAAGTCCCATAGAGTTCATAAAGAAATGTGAACGCTGTCGGACCTGTAAGTTAAGTGACTGACTGCTGCATCTGAGAGAAGGGTGTCTCTCTCTCGCTCCTCTCTCTCTCAGATCCCACAAGCTCTCATAAATCAAGACCTAAACACCCCCTTTGATCCAGTCATTGTGTCCCTCAGGAGGACAGCCAAACTGAATGGCAAGATTTGATTTCTTTACAGCAGGGAGGATTATAAAGGCAGACGCCACATCCATCACGCTCAAGGATTCAAAACACATACGCAACAAAGAACATCTGGGAGGAATTTTACGTGTTTCCTACCCCATTTCACAAAATTTCCTTGATATTTTCTATCGCTCACACTTCAACCAAGAACGAACAGTCTCTCGTGCACATTTGACTTTGTCATAAGATGCCTTAAAACCCACCAAATACAGATGTACTTAATGGGTGACATATACATGTGCCGGTTATATACTCTAAAAATTAAATATGAGACTTTCTTTTTTTTTTTTTTTTTTGTAAATTGGAATGCTCTCTTCTCCAGCAGTTAAAAAAGACGTCTCTTTTCATTTATATTTTCCTTCCCAGTAATTACAGCCTGCTGGAATTTGGCTGAAAAGAAAAAATTCTGTGCATTGTGCACCATACCATTTAACACATGGAGACTTGGAGCAAGCTATATTTTTCTATGACATTTATAAAACAAGTCTCAGTTTATGTTTATTATTATTATTATTATTATCATTATTATTATTATTATTGTTATTATTATTATCTAATAATCTAAATCTTTTGGAGGTATTTTGTGTAATATGATATTTTAATGGAATGAGGGACATTAACTAAAATCACCACTCTTTTATTATAGGTCAGATTTGAAGAGCATAGCACACACCTGCTCCACCTGTAAAATCACAGCATAATACGTTCAAATTGTACTTTTTAAAAATGTTGTATTTTACCCCAAATAATAAAGAAACAGGAGGACAAAAACAGACGGACCTATTGTAAATATATGGCTTACAGTTTACTGAGAGAATTTCAGCAAGGGGAGAGGTTTAAAGTAGCAACACACACTCCTGTAACCCGCAACATCTTTTTTTTCCTTATTAAGTTTCATTCATTTTTTTAAACGTCCCAACCAAGGTCTCAAAATATATTCTACTGCCGAGTCAAAACAAAATGATAATAATAATAATAATAATAATAATATGGCACACGTATGTCATAAACTTGTATTTATTCCAAAAAATTTTTAAAAACCAAAAATGTCACGTGTAACACCTGGCGCTTGGATAATTCAAAGGCACACCTCTGAGATAATTGAGGGGGAAATATTTCAGTTTAAAATGAATCTAAAGATCTGCTTTAATCTGTGAACAAAACACCTGAAGAGGAAATAAAAAGAAAAGAGGGTCGTGCATGAAGTTGTGCACGGAGCAGGTAAATCACAGTTACTAAATTAAAGGAAACGTGAAGTTAAATATTTGATATATTTTCGTGGATCACTGACCCATCATCTCAGAGGGTTAAAGCTGTACAGCGAGGGATAGATTTAATGCCAATCCACGACACTGTGCCGAACAACAAGTCGACTTTAGGTAGGCGTCTGAATTAAATATAAATATGTTAGCCCGATTTGGACTACGCGATAAATCAGTTAATATATCCGGCCTTGCCACTCACTGAATATAAGCAGGTTCAGGGGCCTGACGTCTAAACGTGTTTCATATAGGGGGGAAAGCGGCCACACACGCCTACTAAAATCTGACATGCTAATAGAGTTGTGAATGAGAGTCATTGTCTAAAGTAGTTGACCCATCTTTGCGGGATATTAGATGAACAAATCGGTGACAGTGGAGTTTGACCACATAGGCCTAATTAAACACATTTTCCCTCACCGTAAAGATCTCAGATTCAGCCACGGAGCCCTGCTCGGTTTTTTTTTTAATGGACTTTGCGCAAATTAGCCGTTTTCCACTCACACAACCTTTCACATCCAGACATTTACTCAAACGCGCTTCAGCTTTGTTGAATTAAAGCCACTTTAAGCTACGCATCGCTACTTAAATGAAACACGTGAGCCGATGTTTTAAAAGTTTTTTCTACGCGTGAGTAGGCAGCAGTTGGCTTTTTCGGGCTGAAATCCTGGCATCTCGGCTGTACGGACAATGGAATTATGATAACGACAGCAGTAAAAACACACACGATCAACTGAGTGGCATTTTTTGCGTAGTCTGTCTAATGTAAAGAGGGCGATGTTCACCTGAACCCTCTCAAAAAAAAAACAAGAAAAGAAAAAAGTCCAGGTTAGAATTGTGCCTTTGTGCGCAACAGCCTAAGCGCAAACAGGTGCTCCAAAGCCCCGAGACAACTGTTGCCGTCCGCGCGCATCGCAGTTTGAGCCACTTTTCTTAAAACACACACACACTCTCTCAAAAGTAGATCAAGGTCTTACCTGTGTTCATCTGTGAATAGTGATTAATGGATTCCGTACTGGTGAAAATATTCATAGACGTCGGGATGTCCTCTTCTGGGTAGAGACTGTCAGGGATCGTGTTTATTAAACTGCTCATGGTAAGAGGGATCTTGTCCGCTAGTTTCCCTGTCATAGCAGTTATATTCAGTCCGACATTTATAAAGGGCAACGCGCAGGTATCCCAGACAGTTACAGAAAAAGAAAAAAAACACCGGGTGTTCTCAAAGTGGAAAACACAGGTGTGGATCGGGCGTGAAAAAAAAGAGAGAGGAGCAGGAATGAATCCTGTTGCTGTAGCTATCCAAGTATCCCGCGGAGGATGAGCAGCGCCGGTTATCTCCCCTTGTGTGATCACAGGCTATTGTTGTTATTAATCTGATCACTGTGGAAGCTGATGGGCTGCTTGTGGGGGAATTTGAAGTCTGTGAATCAATGGAGGAGGTGGTGGTGTTGGTTGCACAAGAGCAGCTCTACTTGCTCTATTGGAGCTGGATAGGGGACTCCAGTCTGCCCGTATTAAATAGGGGGATGGAACATTTGTGTGACGTAGATGACCATATATGGACATGGGCGCCTAGCGCCAGGCTCTCCACGCGTCAGTCGGTGGAAACTACAGTGGAGGCAAAAAGGCTCCGACAGACAGATAGCTGCAAAGTTTACAAAATCCACATGCCACATCCAGCTGCGTCCTTCTTCAGGAAGACCCGCGGCTCTCATGTGTTCCCGTCCTTGTGGAAACATTGCAATGATTCAGCAGCACTTATCTTTATTGTCAGTCCTCATGTGCATTTATCAGGCACACAGCCGGCTAGTTATGCATGTGTGTGTGTGTGAGACAGTAACAGAGTGTGTTGTGGCGTTGGGGATTGTTGCTGAGACAGTACACTGCTTACTATCACAAGTTGTTTCTTAACATTCTGCCCAAACTAACCAAATAGTGATTTTTTTTTGTTGACTTTACTCCCAGGCCTGTTTTTTCCCCTTTCAAAGCTAAAGCCACAAGCTTGAATATTGAAAGTGTAAGTGCTCTTCATTGTCACACACACAAACACACTTTGTGCCTTCCTACATGCTCGTTGCAGAACACTGACTCCTTTTCATGCAGCATCATTGTCGCAGAAATGCAGTAAATGGCGAAGTTAATCGTTTGTAAATATTGCAAGGGCTTTGCAAATCCACAGGCTTGCTTCGACTTGGAGCCCCAGTGACCGCTTAAGTGGAAACTCCAAATAAGGCAGTGTCCGGCCCCGCCCCTAAATGTCTGTATTTGGACATGTGAGTTCCGGGTGGTAGTAGTGGAAAAGTGATCGGAAGCCACAGACGTTTAAAGAGATGACAGTGGACAAAGCGTCATGGCTCGCTTTTCACCAACTTGTGAAAAAAACAGAAAAAAACCCCAACTTCTTTTTTTATTTTATTTTTAAATACACCCATGTAATTTGGTTTATTACACTAAAAGTTAAAAACAAAGAGAGAAAAGATAATAAAAAATAAAAAGCTTTGGAGTCACCATCCACTCACAATCTTTGAATGGTTTCACTCCTAATTAATGATTTTAAGAAAGGTTTCTTTAAATCTATTTTCCATTGCTGCTGCTGTGTCAATGTAAGCCACGCAGGCCTGTGCAACATTCTCAGAAAATACTGAATGAAATGTCAGAGCTTGAATATTTCAGACCTGAGAAATTAATAGTACCTCAATGAACCAGAAGTGTAAACAGTGTGGGAGAATTAGTCTGAATCATGCTCAGTGTTTAGGGGGCTTATACAAACAGATCAGCCAGTGATCTCGTATGTCTCATTACTGAGTCCTCCATGTGCTCGTGTCTGCGTTTTATGAGTGTCAGTCATACCAGTGGGCTGTCCCCCTCAGGGTGTCTTCACTCCGCTCTTGTAGGATACCTTAAATCGGTTAAGCAGACAGCAGTTATCCCGGTAAACTTGATTCGAATTGCAACATTCTTATAACAGGCTGAATATAGATTTTCTGTTTTGGCTTCATCACGTCATACTGATTCATTCCCTCGGCTTGCTCACTGTATCAACTTTTTTTACACTGGCCCAGGTCAAAGGGCATCGCGAGTTAAATTTGTCTTGATTCTGTTTGCCAGGGGTGAAAGTAAAAGTTGCAGAACATCAATTTGCCTTTTAAACATTATCAGAAGGTTTTCTATTAAGTTTTGTATTTTAGTAGCAGGAAAACCTGATAGGATGAGATTATTCATAATAATGTTTCTAAAATCACTATTTATCATCTTATATTACTGTCATCTTGCAAAAATGCATGAGTTCATCAATGCAGTGATCCATGGAAAAAGGCTTCCTCAACTGTTATGTCTATAGATGCAAATCAATCAGAATCCCATCGGCATGACTGAGGACCTTCTGTACTGCAGTGTATCTCGCCAAAGGGAAGTGCCGGGTGGTGGCTCTGTGGTTGGAAAGTTGAACAGTCGAGCTGGAACACCTACCGTACCTGTTGCTGTTTTATTTCCTCGACTGTGAGCCGGGGCACATGAGGCAGGCCTGCGTTGTTTGTCCATGGCCCTGCGGCGTTAGATCTCTTTGACTGCAGTGTCCGGGCTCTTTTGCATACAGGGATTCCATGGAAGCACATGCTTACTTTAAAGCAGGAAACTTCCCAGTCAGCGTGGATGTGCAGGCAAATAAGTTTTGTTTTTCCAAGCTTCATGGGGATAGCTAAAGTGTTTTTTCCTTACTATTAAAGGAGTTGGAAAGTTACACTGCCTGCAAATTTACATTCTTTATCATTTCCTGTGCTGTTCTTGTGTAACCTGTGGTTACTGCAAGCATCGATGAGGGGGCACAATCATCATGGTGGCTTGAGTTGGGGCATGTCCAAACCTGAAAACAGCGTACGGCATTTTACTATGGGTTTCCGGCAGAGTGACATTTTTCTGTGATGATTTGTAATACTGAGGAACAGTGCTAATAAGTCCCTTTTCACTCCATAATGTAATAATACAACAGAAGTGCCGCCCTATTATTAACCACTCCTCTCGGTTGAAACTTTAGTTAACACGCCAGATTATTCAGTCCTCCATTTTTTAAGCTTTTGCAACCAGCTAAACACAATCACGATCATGCTGATGCAAAGAAATAAAAAGAGTGTCCCATGTTTGCTGGGTGAAACAACTGGTAAGATATGATCTCACTTCCTGTTTGTAAGTTTCAGTGCCAATTCTGACAGGTTATTGATTACTTTAAAGTTAACTTCATCCACCAATTTCTTAACTTTTTTAAACTGGGCATATGGTTTATTAATTTACATCATAGTCACACTAGTACATCATCCAATTGAGAAGAATTTGCAACAAACAACCTGACAGAAAATAAGGGACATGCAGCTGACATTATATGCCTAAAACCTCTCCTCTTTTCAAATTGAATGAAGTACAAAATAAAGATGGTGTTATATTCAATAATATGTTGAACTAGTGTTTGAGTCCATAAACTCATCAGGCCATTTTTTACTGGGATCACAATCAAGTCAAAAGGATTGTTTTTACCCGAGACATCTATGCGTGTTTTTGAAGGGATGCCAAATGCTATCAGTTTTTCTGTAAAGCAAATTTACCTTGCCTATGGGTATAATAACGTTACCTTGACTATGCAGCTGGGCTCATTTTAGCCGCCAGCTTGAGTTTAAGCCACTTCTGAAGTGGTTTTGCTTTTCTGAAACGTATCTGTATCTGAATATCCTTCAGATACAGTCTGTAGTATAAAGGTGCCTCCAACTTCAAACTATTGGAGATAACAGAGTATACCAAGTTTCAGACATTTAGCATGGTAAAAAGGATCAAGATATTATCTCCTATCTATGTAAAATTTTAAATTTGGCACAAAGGACAGTGGAAGAAGTGTAATCAAGTTAGAGAGAAATATTCTTCCTATGCAGATTTAAGGCTCGTCTCCTTAGTGTGCCTTATTATTGTTTTCCAGGCAGCAGATGAGGATAGCCCAGTAAGAACAAACTCTACCTTCCCCCCTGATACTACCATTGTCCAATTACTACCTGATATTCTGAAGGGTCCTTTTAAAACAGTCCTTTTATTGATGCTAACTTTATCCTGCACACATACCTGTAAAATTAAAGTACATTAAGGAATCACCTGCTTTTAACCTCATAACTTCTCTTGTACTGTAGATCCAGTTGTAGAGAAGATTTTCCAGTAATTATAGAGTTGCCGGCGTGATCCACAAGCCAGTGTACTTGAATTGAACCCGAGGCTGTTTCGTATGGTATGCCAGTAACTCGGGACTTGTGTGTGAATGAGAAACACATCGTAAATGGCTTTGTAAAACCACTAAGGTTAATGGTCTAATGGTTACACTCTGTACAGTTTGAGGGGAGAATGTAAAATATAATACATAAGCTTTTAGCTTTATTTTTAAGACATGCATCCATAAAGGTATTTAAGTTATCTCCCTATTGAGTCTGCCATTTGTAGTAGAGCTTCACTAATATGGATACCAATGTGCATTTAGAAAGCAGGGCCAGCACAGATACCTCAGCAAAAAATCTTTAGAGGTCAAGAGGTGTATTTTAAAATTCTGGATTCCTTGTTGTTGAATGTAAACAAGTGTTCAATAGTGCCTAAAAACCTGGATAATCACGTGAACTTTTGTTTTTAGAATTGGGACTCAAATTTCCAGGTGGGCTAAAACACACACTGAGATTCATATAAAGACAATTCCACTCTGTCGAGGTTAAACGCACAGAAACACGTGTGCAAAATGGTGAGCGGATCATGCCGTCGAGTTCACTTTGCCACTGCTCACAGTAAGTGATGAAGTTCAGTGAAATAAATCTACTTCTGCAGCGAAGAGAAAAGAAGAATGGAGACTCCAAGTAAACATGCATATTAGATCACTCAGCGGTGGTTAGGCAATTGAATTGATTATACAAATTCCTTTTAATTAATCTAAGTTTGAATAAATTAAAAAAATATTAAATGCCTTTCCCATATCATCAGGGGATGTGAGAAGCTTTTTCAGAGAAGTGCAATATACTGTGCAGCGATGAACTACAGCTGTCAGTTTTTCTTAATCATAATATTTCAACTCTCCTGACATTCGGAGTAAAAATAAACACATTCAAGGAAGCTGAGTGGCAAAACCCAGCTGTTTTGGCAGGATATCTCCAAGATATAAAGCAGGGAAAAAAATGCACAGTGTATTTGGAAGTACAAATCTTGGCATTTCAGTGGTGTACTGATGGATTCAAGTAGGTGGTTTTTTGGAAGAATGCTCTCCCACTTGGCATGCTTCACAATGAGTGTGGAATTATACTCGACTTGCCAATTGTTAAAAATGTGATTTCATAAGTCAAATAAGATGGGTAAATCAAGGTCAAGAGTAATTTTCAAACCGACAGATACTTAACATTTATTCAAAAGCAATGGATTCACTGACAAACTGTGTGCTTATGGTTGTTTTTGTTTGTTGACTTGGCTGCTTTGAGTCGGGGAGGCAAACAAAGCAAACGCAAGACAAGTTGATCAATGATCTCCCAGAGTTCACGGAGGGGCCGCGTAAGGGTTTTAACCAAGGCTGGCTTAACTACCAAAGGAACAAAAACCTCCATTACCTACTCCCGCCTAGCCCACCGATGAGACACCAAATTAAGGTCAATGAAACCACCAACTAGAGATTGATCATCAGGACATCAAAGTCACTGATGTAAATCCAGCCTTTTTCAGACATCTGGGGTATTGATACAAGCCTCTCCCAGAGGAGAGTTGCTGGTTAGAAACCGATATTCCTCATGGCGTGGGGGGGGTCCTCTGACCCACCTTCTACAAAGACCTGCGAGGTCTGAAAAGTATCTCATCGCGAAAGGGTTGAAAAGTTTATCCGCATCATCCTCTACAGACTTGCCAGGTGAGGCTCTTACGCAACTGTGCAAAGTTCAAACTGGGTTTGCTGTCCCAAAGTTACACTCAAGGACACGTTTAGATCACAGCAGCCTTTACTTCAGATAAATCAATCAAGCGCATGAAAGCAGCTCATTGTTTCCAGTGGTCAATGGAAATATGATAAACAATTACACAAACAGTAAGTTCCTTTCACTTGGAGCATGACAGGCCCTGTGGCTCCTCCCCTGCCCTGTCACTAGAGTATTTTGGTTCAAGTTCCACTGCGGCATCCGGCTGTGTTGCGGTCTCGGTTTCACCTCCCACTTCCTTTTTTTGGCCCTGACGTGTTTCCGCCCCTGAATTAGAATCAACTCTTTCCACACAGAGTTGTGATATCAGGCCGTCTTCCTTCTCTTGTCGACAGTGTTCGGAAACTAATAAGAAACCCCCTGGTAAAGCTAAATTCTACCTCCCAAATCCTTTGCTCCGTACCACGTGACAAGAGATACGGGCCGAGATCAAAACCCTAAGCAGCTGGTGTAACACAAAGAGGAAATCTCGCTCTCTAACGTAATGATAAGATAAAGGCAAAGAGGGCTCGCTTGTGCAAGCTTGAAGAATGTATGCTGTTTAGTAATTGCTGATAGAGTAAAAGTGAGGAGAAATCTTTCATATTTGTCTACTGACAGATTCTTCTTCTTCCATTTCAGGCATCTGAGCATCCTCTAGTCTTTGTAGTTCTGGGTGAGAAACTGAAGAGTAGCCACGGGCTCTCCCAGATCAAAACTTGTGATGAAGGCTTGAAAATCCCATTTACCTGTGGGAGCGGGGAGACAAACACAAAGATATTTATAAGTATTTACAGACACTTGGAGGGGAAATGTACTCACTTTTCACTCTGATCTGAAACAGTTTTCAGATTGATTTCAATAAATTATTATTATCTGTTAGATAATAAGCAATATTGTATATAAATAAAGTACATTTTAGGCAGAGTCTCCGGTGGATTACAAGAGCATTTCTTATGACCACTTGGTCTGTGTTTAGGGCATCTGAGGCCTAACTGAGCAGCACATGGCTCTGGGATGTGAGTCACTGAGAACAGCACTGCTGAAAATAAAACATGTTGCTGTAATGATGGAGGTGGGAACGCAAGGACGTATTGGCAAGAAGATATGATTCAATCGCCTGGACTGTTTTTTTTCTTCCCTCCCCTTTTAAACAAACACCAGACGGCCATCCGGCTGGTATGACAATATCACTTCTTAGATTTTGACAACCGCTGATTCCCTGCAGCTTCCTCTCCCTTAACACACAAAAAAAGGACGAAAAAAAAAAAATCACAATTATCATTCCAGGGAAAGAAAACCCTGCATGCTTTCAACTTGCAAACTTCAACAGCAGAACGAATGTCTGTCTATCTGTGTCTTCATATGTTTGGGTGCGCGTAAGACAATGCTTTGCTGCTTTGCTCTGTAATCCAGGGAATCACTGACATCCTGGTATTTCCGTATGCGCAGTAATTACATTAACAGCTGCTCAAGAATAGCGTCGGAAAGTCATCTTTTGAATAGAAAGCCAACTATTGAAATAGTCCAAATCTGTAGAGAGAGTGGCCTCACAGTTTGGGGTCAAATCTGACTATGCCTGGATAGAAAAAAAATATAAAAATTACTGCTTTTGACCTCTCGCTGCAGCTGCTTTACAGGCCCTCACTGTAGCTGTTTTCACCATCAGAGAGCCACATTTGTATCCTCCGGCATTTTTGAATGAGATATGGGAGAAGAAATACGCTTTGCCAGTGCCACAGACATCAAGTGCACTCACCCACCCCCTACCCCATCAATGCAGAAACAAATCAGAAGGGTTCATTTACATGTAGCACAAAATGTCTTGTACATGGTTATAATTTTCACGCTTTTTCCATTACTGCACCTAGCTCCTATCAAATTTTAAAGTCGAGTATATATATTTGATATACGTTTTAATAATTACACAACCGTTTCCCCCGATTCTCACCAATTTGATTTAGCTTTTAAGACTGACACCTCAGAGTGTTTGCAACTTCGGGTCAAGTTCTGAGCTCAGCTGGGGCGGGTGGGGGGAAAATGATGAATAATAACTGGGAGATGAGCAGATGAGTACCCGAATCTTGCCAGGTCCTCTCCTTGAATGAGAGCTGCCTGGAGAAAGGTCTCTGATAATCAAGTGAGGGCAATGGAGTCAAGTGACCTATCTGTATGATAGGGCATGCTTCCAGTGCCCCTTCTGGTCTGTGCTTCAGTCACAGATAATGCACCGCCTCTGCAGATCCCCTGCATGTCCACAACAAGGTCCCTCACACCCTTAGAGACACCACTTAAAAAAAAAAAAAAAAAAAAAGGGGGTGAGGGGACAGACGGCAGCTATATCCCTATTTTGCCTCAATATAGGGATATAGTTGATGAGTCATGTGGCAGAGTTGAACCTCATGACAGTCATGCTTTAATATTCAAACTTTCACTTACCCTTACTCATAGGGAAAAACCTACCATAATACAAGGAAACATTTCCTCTAATAGAGCATGTCACACTGGCGATTGTTTTATTGTAGCATGATGATCAAACAGAGAGTAGAAACCAGGCGCTGCTTGTAAGGCTTTACCCACATAATCCCATCTAAAGCTGTGCAATCATTGGGCAAAATCCAAAATGAGGCAAATTCAGAATATCTAGTGCTATCACACTGGCTGGTACCCCGCAAACGCCTAGACTCGCAAGTGACCTTAAAATAGGCTGGTGCCTGTTTGTAGTGCCGAGACGCGTTTCCGCCTCTCCCATCTGCGTGTTCATGGAAAGGACAGATAGTGTGGGACCTGAGGGCGATCTTAAAGTCTTCCTGCCTCTCCTTTTGTTTCCACCTTGCTTCCACGTCTGGGCATGGCAGAAAGATCAGGACTGCTGTGAGGTGACACAGAACTGCTACATTTAGTGGTGTGGGCGGTGTCCCTGTTAAACCTCTTACAGTGTCTCAGAAATACTAAAAAAACCCAAGTGATGCTGCTTTGTGGTAGTGTCGAAGGAATCATATCAGGCTAAGAGCTCTTCACGCAGGATTCATAGTTATAACTAAAGCAAAACGCAACCTTAATTTCTTTGTATCTGTCAGAGGTCAGGGGTCGGACACTGAACAGTTCTTCGGGGATGCTTAAACAGGGTCAGTGTGAGTGTGTCGGAGCTTACCGTAAACACAGCAGTAGCTAAAGCGCTTCAATCTTGAGGGGAATTGTTGAATTATAGTTGGCCACTCTGTTTCTCTCTATGCTGGAAATACTGAGTTTCCAATTATATAAAACAGAGGAGAGAGCTCATCACACTGGAGAGGCAGGACCGGATAATGACTAGCATTTGCTCGAGAAATGACTCAAAGAATTATTTTTCATAACAGTTTATCGGAATAATCAACTATTCTCGTGAATATATCATCTCTGGAACACCTTCAGGGTGCTTCTTCAAATTTGGCACAAATGTTGACTCATAATTACAATTTGGTCTTTTTGACCTGGCAAAAAAAACAACCAAAACATGTTTTGGCCACAACTGAAGAATTCATAGGATCATTTTGAAAAACTCCCATACAAACCACTAAATGAGAGATCAACTTCGCTGACACATCATATTGATCTGCAACATTTTCCTGGCTGTCCATCAACACCGTAACTCATGAAGATAAGCAGGGATTCTTAGCATATCTCATATTTGGTCAGATGCAGAATTGGTGACACTAATCTTTGCTTCCCACCTTTAAACGCCGCTGCTTCTTTGAGGCAACGTCCATATATGAAACACTGTCAACACAGATTTATTGTTAAATTGTATTTTATTGTTACATTTCATTATTGGATTTTATTCAATTACTCCAAAATCCTCATTACTTTTTTAAAAAAAGTGAGCAACTCTCATTTTCATTATCAATTGCTGTGTTTTCTTCACTCATCCCAAAGGAAATTATGAGAAGCTGGAAGCAGCAGATATCTTTCTGATTTTTATGAGTTTCTTAATTATCAACTAAGTGACTCATTAACAAATTACTTCACTTATACTTATATTGTGTCAGCTGAAAGTAACCCATTTTAGAAATACTATAAAGATATTTGTGGATAAGGGAAGTTGAGGAAAAGTCAAGACACTTTAACTTTTACTCCGAGCCTGTCAAGACTCTGTAAAAAAAAAAAAAAGACACATAGAAAAAACACAACCAGCCAAAATTCAACACGTTAAAGTGTTCCTTTAAGGCAGCCGACTCCTGGCTGAAACTCAGGCCTGCTGTAGCAACCAAATCCTGGCTCTCTTGACTCCACGCAGCTCTGATTAATGGTAGAGGCTGTGGGTGGGTGGTAGACATGGATCTGCCCATTACCACACTGCAACATTGCAAATGGCTTCAATTACTGTGGAGTGTGCTGAGCTGGCAGTAGGGGCTCTAGGAAGCAAGATAGGCAATGTGTACGATCCAGCAGCTAACGCCACTGTGAGCCATTCATTCGCATGACGTGACTGTCGCCTTCCCAACAATTTATCAGGGACAAAAAAAAAATAATACAGAACACATGGCCAATTTTTTTTTCATTCTTATCTTCTCTTTTTTACTCATCATAGTTTTTGCTTCTGATCAGTCGATACCAGCTGCTGAGCTTCAAGTCAGGACGTGGAGTGCTCGACGCGCGAACAGCGTATGTGCAAACTAACGTGTAGGCTGAAACATCACCCCAAGGCTTCTCTCGAGGCCTTGGGGTTTCCCTCCCGGCATTGTAACACTGTTTCCCTTGACAAACTGACTCGTCGGCACCAAACAGTAGCAGGACATATTAAGGGCTTGCCAAGTGGCTGACAAGTATCACAAGGGTCTGAGTGCCCACGGCTGCCCCCCTCCCCAACCCTGGCACGGGGGCAGCCTCCAGTCAGGGACAGCCAGAGCAATGGGGATTCCCTACGATGACGCCCCTGTGCCCCATGCCAAGAGCGCAGCCCCCCTGTAGTTCCTTGTGTAACAAACCAGCTGTCCCCATCAGTTCAATGACCCACATTCATAACCTTAACGCAGGAGGCACTGCCGACTCCCACGGCTCCTCGCAACAGCCCTGCTCCACCTCTAATTGTTCACCCCCTTTATTAGTAAAGTGATGGCCAGAGATGAAAAGAAAACAGAGAAAAAATCTGAGATGAAATTGAGTCAATGACTGCACTACTGGAAGTGGAAAACGATCATTAGGAGTCTTCCACCCACGGCTAAATGCTCTCCCTTCGCAAATCACATCAATTAATGTCATGGGCTATGAAAAATTCTCTCTGTGTCATACCACATGGAGGGAGGACAGACGCTAATAAGTGAACATACTTAACGGAGGAGGTGGGGAGGCATGGGATTCCCTCCGTTCCTCTTCTCCGTGCGGGATTAACGAGCTCCGGGACAATTGGGCAAAAATGAGGAAGCAGGTAAACCAGAGAATAGGGCCTGAAATATCCCACATGTTTTGTTTCTGCTCATACACCACGACTAGGCTTTCATTCTTAATGTGTAAAACACTATTGTCAATTATCTATTCTCTTGACATATTATTGTGTCCAGAACTGACCCATCAAATGAAGTGCGTGATTATCCGGGAGAATTTTTTTAATTTCATTTCCCTTGTATCGACAGAGCAGCTAGCAGGAGAGAGGAAGTCTTACAGCGGGAGTTACGCTCATCCACTCGATTAAGGATGGGTGGATCCACTCAGTTCAAATGCTTCATAACGAGTGGGCAACTTCTGTGTGAGAGCAGTTTATTTTGCACAAGAATACATTAAAAATATTCTAAATAGTAAACTATTATTCATGCTATTATTACTTCAGCTTAACCAGCTGTGACATCGCGAATGCCCCAACGATGCGGCAAGAGTTCATCGCAACCTCCCCAAAGTGCGCCGAATAAGTAACATACTACAAACTATATCTCTTTTGACACTTCTTTTTCCAAAGGTTTCAACATCAAACAGACCTCAGCCTAATGTGCCCGGATTGTTTGCTGACAAAGCTGTCAAAACTTCAAACAGCCGAGACTGGCAGCTCCACTTATTCACGGCCGCAGCGCTTGAAGTCTCAAACCACCCTGATCTCCCCTCAAATCACCGGCTGTGACCTGACTCGAATAGACAGATAGACACGCCTCCTGTGAGGTGCTGTACTGTGCATCCAAGTGCTACAGCCCACCTTCCCACACAGACTTCAGGGGGATGGAAAAGTACGAAAATAAATAAATAAATCCAAAAGCGTAAACAAAACAATACCTCTGCAAGACAAACAAGGTTGAATCAAAGGATGTATGGATATAATATCATCAAACTAAAACGACCTTTCACGTGGAAGCATGTGACGTAGTTGATGGGCCTTTTAGGTTTGGCGGAGGTTAACAAGACGTGGTCAGGCAGACTCGTGCAGGTGTGCGTGGGAGCCAATAATACTTGTCTTGACCCCGCAGGCATTAACGCTGCAGCAGACTTACTCACTAACCTCATTAACATTTCCCTTGTTAAGTTCAAGCATTTGGAGAAAATTATCTTCCTAAAGCAACTCCGAATGCTTTGATTAAAGCATCTTAATTGTGAATTATGCAGAATGACATGGGTCTTTATGAAGCAAAGGCAGCACAGTGAATCGCAACACTAACAAAGATCAAGTTTATAGTAAAAAGTACTCAATCAACACAGATATTTCAGGAGTTGCAGAGCCTAATGTGAAAATATTACACCCTAAATTAAGGAGCACTCCCTCTAAAGGAAATGAATATTGTAAAATGACGTGGCTTCTTATTGTCTGTTCCAAAAATACTTTCCCAAAAACCACAAAAACCTATAATGTGAGAGGAACTGTTAGGTTTCAATTCCTTGCTGTAAACTTTCATTGCTGATTCAACAGATAGATGCTGGCAACCAGCCACTGTTGGTATATGATAGATGATACTGCAGTGGGAAAACAATGTAGCAGACTGAAGAAGCTGGTGAGTGGAGTTATTACCCCGGGATGCCTCCTCCTGCTCCGTGAGTGACACAGACGCGTCTGGAGGCTGCTCGAACAACATGAACTGGTAGCGGTGAAAACCAGAGTTCGATGGCGGGGTTGGCGGCTTATAATCTGTACGAAAAACCAAAGAATCAGAATCAGGAGAGCTGAGAGTGGGGACTGGCATTTTATAACAATTGACTGTAAGTGTGTGCTAAATCTTTGACATCCCAATTCTTTTTGTTGTGCAGCAAAATCCACGTGGATTATTTAAACCAAAGGGAGCTGTACGGCCATAAAAATCGTTAACTCTGAATTCTGAGAATTCTTTAGTCAGTCTGGGTTGTGGGTAATAAACTGGCTACAGATTTTCTTTGGATAAATCCTCTTTAATCATCACCAACACTGCAAGACAGTAAACATAACCAGCTCCACGGGGGAGGATGATGGCGGCGTGTGCATCTCTGTGTGTGTATGCGAGTACTGGTGCACTTTTTAAGCCCTTTAAATTCACAATAGTGGGAAGGAATTAAAATTACTCTGAGGAGAGGGGTCACGAAAGAGTGACTTAAAGGTTATACAGGAAAAATGTTAAATTCCTCCAAGTGATACAAAAATACTGAAATACTTTAGCATAAATTATAGTAAGACTTAAATCTACAAGTCCAAACAATAATATGGAATTATTCCAACTAATTATATATAATATATACCAGAGCAAATTGCACAGCCTACACACAATCAATGAGTCAGATCAACTTTTTGGAATTATACTAAGCCTGGGAGTAATGAAGCCAAGGTTACACAACGAATAGTCAATAGAAGATCTTACTTACCAGTGAGGGTTGTTCCTTCTATTTGTCCTTCCTTGAGTGCACTGCCCTGGAATTTAAAACACAAAAGTTAGCCGGGCAAATTATGAAGCACAGCCTGTTTGTTTTGTGACAAACCCAGCGATAGCAAAGATTTGATAAGAAAGACAAAACAGACAGCAAGCACAGGCTGCTCTTCTTTCAGATTTATGCTCCCATAGGCAAATGTTCTACATTCAATTAGTCCAGTCTTTATAACCACAAAGGCTGGCCATTTAATTTATTTCAAGCCAATGCTAGTAGACTGTATCCTGCTGAAGTAACAGCAAGCTCGAGATCCAATAAACAGTGAAATATTTGGCGATTATTGGGGAAAAAAACGACAAAAAAAGCTCCAGTACAGGCTTGCATCCACACTGCAGGTTAAAGTATGTCAAAATTAAATATATAAAAGACCAGGTATTTTAATATCAGAATACAAGAGACAATTTTCAGACAAAAGACAGTTCCCAAGCAAATTAAACTACTGAGAAGATTTCCAATTTCCCATATTATTAATTGTATATTAACTTCTTGTTGCCTAGAAACAGATATCATGTAACCCAATGTGAAGTGCAGATATTTTCATAAGCATTTTCTGCTGTATATTTGTCAGGTTAAACTCCCTCAGCCCCAGGAAGCACACAGTCAGGCACTTCACACTGCAAATTGCACACAGGCATGTTTGTTTAATATACTTGGCTATTTACTGCAAGACGGCTGCATCCTTGAGTGGGTGGAAAAGGACTAAATATGCTGTCTGTGAAATGGCCCAAAACCCACTTGAGGTAAGCGTGGAAGTCCCCATCACAGACTGGAGTATGTGGTCTCAGCACCTATTTCTGTCCTCTTTTTGCCACGCACAGGCTCCCCCTACAGGCTGACGGGGGTACTGCGTTAACAAGCAGCACCAAGGACAAAAGACAGGCAGGACCAAGCTGCTTTCCCCCCCAATCTCAGCTTGAAATTCAAGTTCCAGTTTAATAAGAACACATATCCACAGAGAATAAAAACTGTAGTAGGACAGCAGCCCAGAGCAGAAGAAGGTAAAGCAGAAGGATAAAAACAGAAATAATGTTTTAATTTTCATCTTGGGAATGGTGCATCCAGATTATGATTATGATATATGTTTTGAAGAGGATAAATGCATCCAACTGTTGGAACGACATCTTTTCGAGGACACTAATAAACACTTTCAATGCCTATCCAGGTTTCTTGACAAGTAAATTAAAAGCTTTATTTTGCTATTTACTCATACGTGGGACAGGGGACTATTTAAAGCAGACCAACCATAGTTTGACTTCTCTCTTTGCTTCTTGAAGACTGCAGCTGTCACCTCGCAGCAGATGAAATGTACTTTGAGGATGATAACGGTTCATAATGCCAATTAAAATGCTTAAACTACAGTTATAAGCACACAGAGTGTACAGGTCTATGTCAGAATGACTGAGATGCACAAACGACCTTAGCATATTACTATCAGTTTCAAATAGTAATTCACTCTTTCAGCAGATTTAAAGCATGCATTCTGTATCGTGCATATGCTCTTATCTATAATCCTGTAACCTCTCTTTAAAAATAACAGCAAGCATTGGAGTGTTTACACAGACTGATCAAATTCAGAAGATTAGTTTCAAATGTGAGTATCTTCATCCACCGATCGGTGAGAAAAAAAAAAGCTTTATTTAGAAATAGCAAGTGTCCTGCAGCCTGCAGAATCCAAACCCATTGCCATAGCAACAGGTAGTCAACATTTGAACGTGCAACATTTTCCCACATCTTAATGCTCAGTTCTCGCTCATCCTCCCAGGCACCCTGTGCCCTTTTAATTTCATTATAATACATAGTGTATAAACAACAGCAAATGAATAAAATATTGAAATTTAGCCAAATAATAAAAGATAAGTCAATAATATGCGGAGTCAATAATATGCCGATCTAACACACAATCACATATATTATTATTCACAAGAAATCCAAAAAAAAAAAAAAAAAAAATCACAAAAGTAGTTTAAGGGTTGGAGTGATTAATCTGTACGGAGCAGAGCTGCTATCACAGTCGCTGTGACCGAACAGGGCCGTGCTGGGGTTGCTGATCCTAATGTTCACTGGGGAGTGACGCACTTACTCACTGTGACCCACAGGGCAATCTCACATGGGGGGCGGCCTCCCTCAGGGACTTGGTTGTGGGGTGTGACGCCAAACATGACAAGTTGGCATCGCTGAATGACAGCCACGATCTGTGTTAATAACCTTTATGAAGAAACGCCCATTTTAAGGTATGGGTATGTGTAGCATGTTATCCTTGCAGTATTTATGATAATAAAAACAAAAAAACATTTGGATCTTTTGAAGTTGTGGAAAAAAATACTGAAAATTCAAAAGACAATCATCAGGCTGGACCGTGGAACAGTTTAATCAGACTAAAAACTTTCAGCATAAAATGATTTTCGTATTAACCCCACCCATGAAAAATCTGTGAGTGATTCATCTGATTGTTGATGAAGAAAGAATCCAAGACTGAGATTCACTAGTATGCCAAGAGAATTTGAATGCTGCTTATAAATCTGTAACATTTATAGAAAAAAAAAACCTTCTGTAGTGAAAATAAGCATAATATTACTTTACTAACCGAGATAACCTAAGACATCAAGATACTCTGAGGCACGATATCCAAGACTTTATACACTGAAGCTGTTTTCACACCCAAACTCTGAAATAAGTCAGAGGAGTCAGGTGGGGACATCGTTTGAAGTTGCCCTTTCTAACAGTAGCACGCAGCAGGAGATAGTCTGCCTCAGCTGCAGTCTCACAACTTGAAATGCTCCGGTTCGTTTAGAAGAGGGAGCTGTCTGCATGTAACTGCAAGGACACATGATCCCCAGGCTGTTACCTGCACTATTAACACATGGACTTCACACTGACTTTGCACTACGGGGATCTAGCAGGTTAAATTTGTCAGGTAATTTCTAGAAAGGTAAATGGAGTAAATGACTCTAGGTGACTTGATCTATAACACAGATCTATAAGTAAAACATAGATATTAGAAGAAATGGTTTAATGACTGTGTAATAAAGGGCTTGATGATATATTTTCCACTCTAACATATACACATAAATTGTATATTAACACTATAAACTTCTTCCTTTCTCTTAAAAAATACAGTTTCCTCAAAAACATGCCCAGGGAATAAACAGTGCAACGCTTTTGCTGTACAAAATCTATGTTCACCAGCAGTTGTATTTTTGGCTTGTTTTTTTTTACCTCAAGCTGAAGATAAAAGACACATTGCATAATGCAGATGTCAGAGAAAACAGTTGTTTTCAGCTATTTTCTATATGCTCGACCATAAAGCCAATGTGAAAAACGCAGCTTATTCATTGAAAACATTCAAACATAGATCTTCTATCATTAGCTGTTCATGTAAGAAATGAGCTCAGATTGAAGCGCTGTGTAGAAAACCAGCAGAACATTAAAATCAGGATCTTTACAAAAAAAAGCCTAATGGAGTACTCACGGCTAATATGTCAGTGTTTTAACTGTTGTGCTATTTCAGCAGCTGAAAGTTGAAAGACACTAGAAACAGCTTCATTCTCTATGCAAGACAAACATTACCACTGTTTCCCTGTAAGTATTTTCTCATTTACATTTTAAATGTCTGTGTTCGTGAGATTCTTCTATGCTCATTCACTGCACTTAAAACACAGATACCACCCAGCTTTCTGTTCATAATGCAGTAATGCACTGCTCACCATGCATAAAAAACATGGTGATGGGTATTAAAGTTTCATACCAACACATATATTCATAGTACTGTATGCTCATTGAAGTAAATATCTAATCAGTCAATCAAGTCAGGAAATAGACGACTTGCTGAAGTTCAAAGTGAGCATCACAGAAGGGATGAAAGGTGACTTAAGTGACTTTAAATGTGTCACAGTTGTTGGCGGCAGACCGGATGGTTTGAGTATTTCAGAAACTGCTGATATACTGGGATTTTCCCACACAGCCATCTCTAGGGTTTACAGAGAATATCTGCCGGCAGTTGTCTGAGTGAAAATGCGTTGCTCGTACAGGAGGTCAGAGGAGAATGGCCAGACTGCTTTGAGCTGATTGGAAGGTAATAGTAACTCAAATGCCCGCTGGTTACAACCAAAGTATGCAGAAGAGCATCTTTGAATACACAACACGTCAAACCTTGAAGTAGATGGGCTACAGTGGCAGATGACCACAATGAATGCATCTCCTGCCAGTTAAGAGCAGGAAACTGCAGCTACGGTACTGCCTAAATCTTCTGTTTCCAAAATTGTCCACTGTCTGGTCTAAGATTAGATTCTGCTGCGACATACTCAGTAAGGTTTGAATTTGGCGTAAACATGAAAGCATGGATCCATCCTGCATGTATCAATGGTTTGGGCTGGTGGTGGTGTAATGGTGTGAGGGACATTGTTATTGGCACACTTTGAGTGTTTAAAATGTCGACTTGAGTATAGTTGGTGACCATGTAAGACCACAGTCCACTTCTGATAACTGTACTCAGCAGAATAACAATTATTTCTTGTTTCTTGTTTAATCTATGCTATGAATTTTTTAAATAATCACTGTAAAGTCAAATATTACGAATTCCTGAATTTTAATGCTCCAAACTCTTTCACCGAGAAACAATTTAAGTTCTTCTCTTTAGAAACTATAATGAAACAAACAAAGCATTTCATGGATTACCCAGACTGAGTTAACTCACCAGTAAAAAGACTCGAGTTATTTGGGAGATATTATAAGCAATGCATATGTCTCGTATCCTCATTTGAGGGGAATACCCATTTAAGCTGTGATAGTGAATCACACACTGAGCAATGTGGGAACACCAGCTACTAACAGAGATAAAAACTGAAAGTGTCAATGTGATTTATGCCGATGCACGAGGGTGTTTAAGTCTATCGAGGGGAGACTAACTAAATAACTCCTGGTATGCACTAAAAACAGTGAACAAGGAGCAGCAGTGGGATTGGAGATTTGACGCCTAAATGGGGCAGATTTGGTTTTTGTGTTGTTCAAGGTGGATCTCTTTTGTGCCACTCTTATCATAAAGGTGAATCCAAACAACATAATATTCTGCTGGTGGCACGTGCACTGGTAAAAAAGAAATTTACCACTTGTCTTAATTTAAGCTAAGTATTTTTGTTTCTCGATATGTTTGTGAGAGCGAGGCCACGCAGTGAACAGGGGGAACCCCCTTTGAAATGGAAGGCCTGAGTTCAAGACACTAGAGCAGGAAACGCACGCCCTTGGAGGTTGCCCTTAAAAAGACAGTGTCCCTGCAAGCTGTTGTAAAGCTGACCCCGACCTCTGAGCCGCCCGCGAAGGCCAATCACGGCCAATCATACAAATATCAACATCTATATTCATTACACAGTTTAAACACATATGAAATATCATTAAGTTATAATCCAGAGTTCGTTTCCAGATCTTAAAGAAACAGCATTTACTAAATATTTGTTTTGTCACTCGTCTCAGCTCGTTAAATGTAGGAGCCAGTCACGTCTAACTTATGTGCGCCCAGCTGTGGTGTTACATTCATCGTGGCGTTGCTTGCCTTCATGTTTTACTGACTATTTCACACTCTGACTCAAACAAAGGCAGAAAGGATCCCAAACAACCTACACATTATGAGCAATGAATAATTTCTGATAATCTAGAAAAAGGCATGCGGCAGAGCTTTTTCTGCGGGTCACGTAAAAGCCTGACACGCTAACCACCAACCAGCAAATTTATCTCAATCCATAAAATGAATCAGAATTAGTTCAGACTTGATAGCGGTATTATTACCATCATGAAATTCTTAAAAAAGATAGTAGATGGGACCCCAGGCGCATCTCCGCTTTGTCTGAAAATGGTGAAACAAGGTGAGATGTGTCACTTTATGAAAGTGAGCTTAATGCTATACATGAATTTCTAACTTCTCTTGATCTTAGGGCAGTAGATGAGCAGTGTGTTTGTATAATGTGTCTACATAACTTCCGCTAGGAATCCTCCGACACGAGCCGATAGGTAGGAGTCCACAAAGAGGCGGTGGGTGGGTGCAGGGGTGCGGTTTCAGCAGGAATACCCGCTTGCCCAACAACCCTTCTCCTTCTCTATGTGGGTGAGTGCTTCCCTTTGTCAGCAAGAGTTACTCATGCACCTCCTTGTATATCCACCACTTCCCCCTCCCTTGCACACCCTGTAAACCCACACCTACGACAATCAGCACCCACGTCCTTCTAATGCAGTTCTGAGAGCATCATTCTCCCTTTTACTTGCAGTCAGGCTAACAGACGGGGAGAGAGAGCATGACAGATGGTGTTCACAGCTCTATTTCTGAGGCTGGACTTGTACTGCCACCGCCACCCCTCCCCTCCACCCTCCCTTGCCGATTCCACTCAAGCCAAGTGCTTATGACTACCTCCTCATCTTCGCCTCAGTAATCAGCCCATTCATTTGCAGGGTTATTGTGAATTAAAAGTCCTTGCCTCACAAGGAACCTCACGGTTTACAGGTTAAACACAGAAAAATCGCATCATTGCTCAACTACAGAACGTGTTATCCAGATATAAATGGAATAAGCACCAAATTTATGTTCAAAATTATTCAGAGTTTAGGCAAAGTATACAACATTTTGCTTACAAAACAGTAAAAAATTATGCAGTAAATTAGTATATTTTGTGAGTCGGGATTCAGCCCCCACCCCCCTTTCTTTTATGTCCCAAAATGCACAGGAACTATAGGAGCAGTGACCCAGTCAAAGGCAGGCTCTCCTATGCACGCTGTTGTCTTTATCAGCATAGCAGACATTCCCATCAGTCGAGTTCAAACTTGTGGCGTGTGCCACTTCTTTTACACCACAGGGGTTTCTCCGGTATCTCTACTCATGCTGAAAAGGTTTCCTCGAAATCCCCGTTTTAGTTTTTGCCCTGAGCAGCGATACTGGATGATTACAACACATAAACAGCTGCATGCATGACACCTTTTAATGACCTGATCCTCAGATAGGATGTGGAAACAATCTTTCAGCCGCCAACTTTGGCCACCAACTGTGACGCCATGTTTATGGCCATGTAAGTGTCATTCTCCTGCATAAAAGCTCAGATATGATCAATACTGGGCACCAAAAGCTTAGCAAAAACTGACAGCCAGCCAACAGTTTGTGAGCACTGTGGAAAAAGTTGCCAGTTTTCTAAAGGTTGTTACTTCATCTCAGATGGGTTACTTCATCCTTGCCAAACCTGTCCAGGCCCCATGCCAAACTTTAAACTAGAAGAAGGAACACTTGCGGTACACTCTTGCTTTTCCTCGTCTTTACTTCAGTTTTAGGACGATGGCACCAAGCAAGTATTCTACAGCCACACATTTGGGATTATGGTTGATCTGGCTTCATAAACTTTGGCTAACAACGGAGAAAACTAAAAGCCACTATGTGTTACAGTCTGGGGTACCACTCAGGATTTAATCGGGCTGACGTGTAACTGGTTTGTCATCTCACCCATGTGTTGTGACTGTGCCAATCCTCCTAATCAGCACAACAGTGACTGCTGAGCCTCCGAAGAAGTCGGAGGCTGATATAATTGAGCAATTTCACATATTGCTGTAAATCTGGTGGCCTAAAAGACAACAGGTATTGGCCAGAAGAATTTACAGATTCAACTGTGAACTCCTGCTACTATTTAGCCCACCTGAGGCACCTATCACTAAGCTGTTATCACACAAGCAAAGCATGCCTAAAATTTTCCTGGACTTAATGGACAGTCTAGTGCATTCCCCACTAGTGAGTGGGCTTCATGTTTTCCGTTGCCTGCATGCTCTGTATACACAGAGTATTTCCAGTAGAGTAACTGCAACTTAAGATAACAGCTTAAGATTTCATTACTGCTCTTTAAGGATCCCTCAACACGACTGCACATTAAAGATTATTCAGGGTTAGGAGGAAAGCCGCCTAACGTCTGATTTAGACTTCTATGGTGAATCTTTGTAGAGCCTACAACGCAAACTACGTGAGTGACTAATGCTGTTTTCAGCATTTGCACTTGTGTGTGGTGCATTATTTGTTAATTACCATGTGGTAGTGTTCTGGTGTTTTACATGCAATTCCCCCCGCAGCCGTAACGAGGAGCCACCTTTCTACCAACCAACAGAACTTACTCGTTTTTAGCTACACTGGATGTACGTGTTATGTTACTAATAATGCACAGTGAACTTTTCCTAGTTCTGCACATTGAAGGTTTTCCACTGGCAAACCAGCAAGATACTATTATTTTAATAAGCCCTAGTGAGTGCAGAGTGTTTGTCACATGGATAGCATTGCTTCATTAGCAGCTCAGGTAAACAACTTTAGCTTGCTGGTGGAAAGTGGGCACACAAAAAAGGTTACTATATTCTCTGGCGTGGCTTGTGTCTTTGTGGAGCTAGCTGCAAGACAGCAGGTATATAGAGTTTCTTTTTGCTTCATGATTTCTATTATAACAAAAATTAACTAATGCTGAAGAGTAGCTTCATAGCTAACAGCACACTACAAGCCAAGTGTACATCACTATTAACTAGGACTGGATACATTGATATTGCTGATGGCTCACTAACAGGCCTTGACAAAGCACAGTACTGCATGACCTGGGAGTTGCCAATATGTTCAGCCAATAAGCACAGCTTTTGCTTATTGGCTGAGCTGGTACTGAAAGGCTGACACTTTTAACATACGGGTTATGCTCATTTTTGTACAGTTAGTGAGGCAGCTGTACACCATCAAAATGCAGGAAAATGCACAAGTGGTAAACTTCATCTTATACATTCAAATATACTACAGTGATGGAATTATCAAGAGTTATCCAAGTAGTCACACACAGCTACAATGTCTTTAAAACATGTACTAAGTCAAAGCATTTTTAGTGGTATTTGTGGCTGTGTCTTTTGAACCGAATGGGATGGAATCTGGGGTGTATGGTTAGTAGAAAAATATAATTTGGAGGAGAGGGTAAAAGGAACTGGGGGCGTCATCCTTGATCTGCTTCAGTGCATGAACAAATTAAGCCACTTAACAATAGCCTGCTGGACTAATAGCTTCAGTAAAGAAACTCATTGGGCTTCGGTAATGAACCTGAGATGGAAACATAAACAGTCCAGTTATTAAGTGAACTCCAGTCACCGCTGAAATCACCTGACACACTGTGACATGCTAAACCTACACTCCTTTGGTAATGCTCATTAGCAGGGTGGGATGCTATTACTCAAATCACTGACTTAAGAAACTAGCCGCCCAAACTCATTATCGCACTCATCTATTCAGTCTAATTTGCATACATTACAAAGTGGCTGTGCTGGGCTGGTCATCTCAAACTCAGCGAGCAGATTGGGCCTAACAGGACAGAGTACAGGCCAAAGAGAGCTTTAATAAGCTAATTTTATCCAACCTGGGTGCTGCTTCCCTTACACCTACTGCGTGTGTGTTAGCAAGTATGGGTGCTGATGAGTCTGTACTTTAGTACTGTTGAGGGAAGCCCAAGCTTGAGTTCCCAAGGTAACAGTCGGTTTGAGTGGGGGCTGGCTGACTCATTTGAAGGGAATCCTGGAACCAGAACAAGGCTGCCCACTCGCCCCACCCCCAGCTTCATCAGCACAACAAGCAAACAAGGCGCTGACATGTCCCCATGTAGGGCTTCCCACTGACGGGGGTGGCACTGGAAAATCCCAGCCTGAGCTTGCCTACAAGTAGCATCAGAGGACATGCACGCACAAGCACGAGGCCTCCGCGCTTCATGGCTTCGCTGGTTTCTGCCGGCAAGACTGGAAATCCATGGAGATTGTAGATGAAGAAATTACAATAGAGCGGTAGGCCTACAAATACGTTGAGACACGTGCTGGATTTGATTAGTACATAAAAGCACGGGGGAGATGTAAGGGGGGCAGCGGAGGAGGTTGGAGCTTACTGACGAGTCCATGGCATTGAATTAAATCATCTTTTTTTTTTTTAGCTGTGAACAGTGACACAAAATAAATGAGAATCAAAAACCTTGTGGGCTGGCACATGAAGTAGGAGGAAGGGAGTCAGAGGGAGAGGAGGATGAAGGAGGAGTAGGTGGACAAGAGAACTAACTCTTTCCCACACAGTTAATGGAATTATTAAGAAATTAAAAGAGATCAACAGGCGTGTAATTGACCATTTAATTAGCTCAAGGTCAGGTTGTTCTTTTGACTTTGGAGGGGCGGTTGGCCGAGGTCTAGATTCGTAGGAAAACTTTGGGCAAGCAGCTTACAATTTACAACAATTAAATCGTCACGTATTGTTTCCGCACAGTGGTAACACAGTCTTTCGATTAAATTAAGCCAAATATGCGTTATTCACAAAAAGCCAAAGTCATAAAGTCGACATACTATTAGAAAACACAATAAATGTTTTTGGAAAAAGTACATTCTGGCCACAAAACAGAAACTGTACATGTATATTCAGTAATCTCGCTGTGCAGAGTAGCCATTTGATTTGCTTCTGTCCACAGTTACATCTGTTGATAACTCCACAGTTCATTCAGTGTCTTTAGTCATTAACAACTGAGAGCTGGTACAAAGGGATTTAAGAGGCAGCATTACTGTTTTGAATCGCTGGATGTTTAATTCTTCTATTATAATTGAGGCAGGAGCGAGACAGAGGTTATGGTAACTGCTGGAAACCTGTCCCACTTCACAGAAAGGTTAATGAACCTTACAAGTCCTATGGGAGATGGAGTATGCTGTTAATTTGACAAACGTGGGAAATAAATGCTTTTATGCTTTTATTGACGGTGACCAATAGCGGCCTTTGCTGGAATGAAAGGTTTTAGTCTTTTAGGTGCTTTGCTATGAGGCAAAACAATAATGTGGAATGCATTTGTTGGAAGAAACTAAGTACATAATTGTTTGAATAGCAATTTCAGGCCAAAAAGCATCTTCATTATTAATTCCTACTTTTGGGGAAAATATACTGCGCAAAATGTACAGTAACCTAATTCATGTTATGAAACAGCTGCCTTTATTCTGAATACATTTGCGGGAATGAGGGATTTTTAAAAAGCTGTACTTTAAAATCTACATATTTCCACATTCCATTTTATGCACCATTGGTCTGGGTTTCATTTTAACAGGGCACCAAGGGTGTAATATGCTGACAGTTGGAGAGGATCATGTGAAACAGAGTTGGTGTTCACCTGAAATAGATGGAAACATCGCAAACGGCGGCTGTGATCTGATCAGGATGGGGTTTTAGGCACAGGACCAGCTATGTATACAGTACGCACGATTAAGAGATTAAATGGATAATCTCCTTCCCATTCAAAGACATTGATGGAGGCAGAGAGCTGGTTTCACAGACTTTCATTCTGGTTTTTAAATCTAACCCAAGAGATTCAAAATCCATGTTCATCAGCTGCTCACCTCTATGATCTCCCATAAAACAAACCTATAGAAAAGGGGTGAGCTTAAATCAATAGAGAAAAGGACAGAAAGCCTTCTGGAACAATTTAATTCGAAGAAGATACAACAACTCATGTTTTCCCCCCAGCAGGTGACACTGATACCATGAAATCCTCATAACAAAATGTGTCAATAAATGTTCTCTGATCTTCTACCCCTTCGGTTAAAGACGTCAAGAAATCAAGTACTCTAAATCAAGTGCAATCCAGCGATCTACATTAGAGTTTTTCTTATGTGAACATAATAATCAAAATATGGCAACATATCTCTTTCCTTTCCTGTATTTTCCAAATTGTACTGAATTTATTTCAGTTTAAATGCACAACTAACACTGTGGCATAGCTACTTTTACTCAAGTAAAATGTTTGAGTACTTTCTGTGCCACTGATTAAAAAGCCCCCTATCATTTTCATTCAGGTGGAGCTGAAGAGTGTTTTTAAGGTTAAAAGAAATCTACGTTGACTGTTTGTAGGAGGACATTAAGAGCAGACAAATTCAAGCATTTTCGAACACTTCCTTTTTGTTCTTCGTATAAGAAGATTACACAAACATGGGTCCTTTTAAGCGGATTGAACAAACATCTAGGGCTGTCAGTTTTTTGGAGAGGACAGTGCCCATTCTCAGCAGGTGCAATTTCTATGATCAGCACAGCTCCTTTTTAAGCTCTCTCTTTTTAACATCAGGTTTTATTTTTGCGCAGATGCCTAACTGGCGTCAGAGCAGCTTAAAAGACTGCAAACTATCACCGTCCTAACCTTATAGACCTGCCTCACATGTCTTCATGCAGCCAGCCCTGGTCTCGTTCTTCTTGATACCCCCTTCTCTACTGAGCCAGCTCACCCTCTCTGTCTCTCACTCTCACTTTCTCCCAGCTATACTATGGGCACTGATTCATGTGCCTGTGCGTGCACAATGTTTGCCAGAGGAACGCACAAGAATCCGAGCTCCACAATCCCTCTTAACCTCTGACCTTGGCTTATTGTTACCTGTGAGCAGCACTGTGGCAAACATGTTGTACAAGTACTGTACAGCCCTGCAAGCTGTTTGTGTTCTGCAAGTATGGAGGGCAGGGGAGGAGGGAAGGAAGAGAGGGAGCTATTTAATCCCCCCCAAAGGAACTCCCCTCTCAACCCGTATCGTGAACTCGCAGGCAAATCGCGTTGCTGGAAGGCACACCACACACACACTGCTGTCTTTTTAATTTCATCAGCTGAAAGAAATCTATACAGTGCTTTGGAATCCGACTGAGCTGCAGAGAGAAGTGAACTATACAGCACCCTGGAATGTAAACAGGTTTCTCACCAAGTGTAGCATAAAAATACCACATTGCAACAAACCTCTTGGCTATGATAATGGTCAATGGTACAGATCAGAGGTCTTAGTAGATTTTATGTTTGTTAGTCCTACAGCATATCAATAAGAACAACTTGAACAAATCCAGAGAGCAACTCAGAAGAAATGCAGCATTCATACTGAAATTACTCAAGTGTAATAAGCATAAAATACCGGATTCTAGTGAATGCTTTCTATTGACGGCCGATTTTCAGTTGCCATTACAAAAAGCATTATCTCCTGGGAATATTAGGAGCACTGTCATTAAAATCCCTTGCAGTCAGCTGCTTGGTTGAGACCAGATATGGGCTGTAATCTGCGGAGAAAGGGCTCCTTTATTATCCAATGTTAGTAATTGTCAAGCATTGTTACATTCACAGAAACGGGCACAATATTTATTTAATATCAGTAAAACCGAGCCAGACTCGGTTCTATTTTTCTATCCGTCTCTACAGATAACTGTCAAAACTCCACCACCAAGCGTCGGTAACTCTGACATACCGTGCACACTGCTTTCTGGGCACGTGTGCTGCGCTTTCTTACCAGTTGTAATTATTTATCCATTACACAATACACTGTAGATCTTAGCACTACGCTCCACTTTCCGACTTTTACAGTTAGGATAACTTTTGGAATCCAAACAATCAGCACGTACATTTAGACAGGCCCCTATAATATCTGTCAACTTTGCATTCATAGCTGTCACACTTAATTATCATGCCAAAATACAAGAAAATACATTGGCTGCAGGAGGTCCTTTGTGAAGTCTTTGTTTTTGTGTACAATTAACTGGCAAGCATGCCATATACTTAAGTAAGGGCTATTTTAGGTGAGCATAATTGTTAGTGAGTTGTTTTTATCAGCATGCCTCACTCCCCTTCTCCAGGAGACACCCCTAAGAGGAAGCATTTTCCACGGCTGCGGCCCGAGCAACCCCCCGCTAACCCTGACATTTGTTCATTTGCCCGCCCCTCTCTTTGTGGTTTCCGCGCCCGCTTTTTCCTCCCCTCTCCACGTCTGTCAAAAATTGACCACTTTACAGGGGGAACAGGTAGGCAGACTCAGTCAACCCCCCCCCACCTGTACCCTGAAACGCACAAATTCGCACGCGGGGCCGACTGCCAAAGATCCTGCTTTACTGACTGAAGTGGAAGGTGGGGGGTGTGTGGAGGGTGGGGGGATGACAAAGACGACAGCTTGTGTGGGGGAACATTGTCTGCGGCTGCGACGAGAAATCTTTTCAGGAAAAACAGGATTTTATACACAATGGTCGTGGGTGTGAAGAAAGGGGGCACATATTAAAAGAAGTGCCTTAATGTGTGCATAGCTACTGGTTTCTTAAACTGCATTCTCATGGATAAGGTCCAATCTGCTCTTTTTTCCCCCTACAAGGCTCTAGTGTGACAGACTGGATCAAAGAGGGCTTTCCAGGTTGTCCTTGTTTTCTTGGAGAGCATTCGTGATATATCCAGGACAGGGCTCAGGCTGGAAATTAATCCAGCATGCTGACACAGTAGACCTATCTGCTTAAATAAAAATAAATGTGCAAGAGATGCGATTTTGGATGCTTCAACTCCCCCCCCACCCCCCGAGAAATTTAATTCACATGACAATACAAACAGGAATTTGGGTTGTTATTAGGCCACGCGTAAATGCTGATTATTCCCTCTGCGCCCAAACAACCTTTCCAATTGCTCACAGGAAACCATCGCAGCTCACGTTCTTCATGCAGTGAAACCTCCTCAATCATCTCACCACAGCAACCGTGGCGGGGAGGTCAGTTGTTATAGAGATGGCAAGAGGCTTGGTCTGTTATCAGCTACAGTATTGTGTGTGCGTATAAGCGTGCGTGCACTTGAGTGTGTGTTTATTGTATGTGGACGGGGGATGGAGCTGACAACTGAGCGGAGGATTCTTATGTAATTCTCCCTTTAGGTGGCAGAGAACAGTGAGAGCAGCAGCCCACACTGAAGAAGAACCTGTTTGTTAATAAACTGCAAGTAAGATAACATTGATGTATTATTACATGGTGTTTGTACTCAAGACAAGGGCTGTCGAGATGCAAAAAAGCGCCAGGCAAGTTGGCATGTCGCTTCACAAAGCATTGATTTTTGTCCTGCTAGCACTCCTCCAACTTCTTTCAAACATACACACACGTCCCTGGATGCAGACATCAGAGACATACATGACGGCTGCGCGAAAGAAAAAAGTAATGCAAGAAAAATAAAGCAAGAACTAACAAAGACTAGCGTCCTAAAACGGCAGAGACGAAGAGGAAAGGCTGCTGGAGTTGATATTTTTTTGCAGGGAGGGAGTCCAAAAGATGAACTCCATGTAATACCACCTCTGACATTCAGCCTGGCTCTAGTTGACAGGATGAGCATATGCTCTAAATGCTTAAGCACCTCCAGCTGTGCTTCACTGTTAAGGACTATTGTTGACTTGAACCAGGGGAGGCTTTTGGCTTGTTACGGGAAAAAAAAAAAAGGGGGGGATGAATGACCTGCGTGCAAAACTTTATCAGGGTTAAACTAATTCGAGCTAAAATACAAAATATGATATCTAATACACAATTTTATGTCGATATCTTGAAACTTTTGAAAATATTCTTTAAATTCTGGCACAACTCTCGTCATCAATCACTTAAACAGGTGCTCCGCTTTACTTCACATATTTATGTTACTGACAACAATCTGTTCGTATTCTTTAAGACACTTACCACAAAGAACATGTGTTTATCCTGTCAGTTTAAGTTTAAACAAAGGATGACAACAGGTGCACCGAGTGGAGTTTAGACTGGATAAAGTTGCTTCACAGGACTCGGAGTCAGTAGGCACTTCTGCGTAAAAGTTTGCGAAACCACAAACAAGCAAACTGTTAACCTGGGTTATGAGCATGTTTAGCAACTTTGGAGGGAGAAAAAAAAAATCACATTAAAAAGGAAAATTGTTCACTTCCTTTGCGCCCACCCCCTTGTCATAAGATATGGATGTCCCGTAAGGTTATTTGTGTTTGCTGGGAAATGAAGTGCTCAACTGGATTAAAAACATACTGCATATGTTTGGAAATCTGTTTCCCTGGGCGTATGAGTGGAGTGAGCGAGCGTGAAGCAGCAGCTTGCGTCTCCTCCAAGAGAGAGGGCAGACACTCTCATCATTAGCTGGGCTACAATGTGCTCCTCTACCTGCTCCAATCTGCACAGCCAGGCTCCGCTCTGACGCCAGACAGATGTTCCCAGCACGAGGTGCAAAGTATCGAGAGGGGAAATGAGAGTGAGCAGGAGAGAGGCAGAAGAATGGAAATATTCAGCAGAGTACACAATAAGAGTTTAATTATGAATAATACCAATGGTTCTTTGTTCTCACAATGAAGCTAGCTATGGTTCGCCTGGCCTTTGGGAAACTGTTTTTGGCTTCCATATGGGGGCAGCTGTCTGTCAAAAATAAACGCTTAAATCATAACATGCCACAGTAGGGATAATTACGGGATAAAGAACAATACAATTATGTATGTTTATTTGCAATATTGGACAGGTATTTTGCTAAAACAAACTCTGAGGCTATTGCAGAGGTTAAAATTGCAACGCTATTGTTGAATGCTTCTTAGAGAGTAATGATCTGCAAAACTGACAGTTTTTGCAAAACTTCACATCAACTATAAACTTTGGATAAAGACTCATCACTGAGTGCACAGGCAGAAATGTCTCAGTGCATGTAAAACACACAATATCTCCTGAAAAGACACACACTAAACATATTCACAATAATGGTAAATAAGTACAACGAGAATCTGTTGTTGTTGTTTCAAAACAGTCTGTGCCAACATGCAACTCTTGTCCTCTTTTCTGTGTTTTTGTGGTCCTTTAAGATGAGGTGTTTAGAGTTTTAAAGAAAAGAAAAGAAAGAAAGAAAATGCTAACATTTTAATGCTTTCAAGAGCTAAATGGTGAATGAAATGCTGCGAGGCATTGCACGTCTAATAGTTTGCAGATAAAGGACATCTTGAGGTGTGGAGCAGATGATCTCTGCAGGCCTCAGAACTCACAAACACAAAGCCAGCTGGTCTGACACAGTCACAATACTTCACTGTTTGTATTTGCCTGAGCAGCAGCAGAACGCAGGCAGTGTCCTGCTTTGGGAGCCGCTACAACAGAGATGGATGTTAAAGCATGCAAGTCCCTCATGCACCATAATCGCGAATGCACGAAGGATGTGCATGCAACTGGCCTTCGATTAGTCATGAAGAGGAAGCTGATATGTGATGGCTTCCAATCCTCAAAACAGGACAGAGTGATCGGAGTCCAAACAGGCTACGAGGGGTCGTAAATCTCATGTCTTGTTTAAAGAAATGTATCTGAGCTTGGATGATGGCTGCTGCATGGTAGCCTTAGTGTTTCTGCTTCTGGTGGCTATAAACAGACTGTAGAATAACTGCAGAAAAAAGTTGGAGCTCTGAAAAATCCAATAATCATCTCTGTATTGCTTTTGCATGCTAAAAATACTGCAAAGTCACTGACACTGACTTAATATACTGAGTGTATCCCAGCTCAAAGTGCAAGGGGCAGGGGACATCCTGGACATCAGTCTTCATGTATGGAGCATTGTAAACAAAGTTGCAGGCATTCTGCTGCACAATGAACTAGATGAGAACATTTTAAATCATCTTTCCTGCGCCGTGTTTTATAAGAACATTTTTTTTAAATATCATTCCATATCGGACAATCTGCTGCTTGAATATCAGCTGATGATATTGGTCTGGCTATAATTATCTATAAAAACCTAAGGCTTTTTTATCTCTTTCTAACCAGTGAGTGCAAAAGTGCATTAACTATAGCACTGCTTTGCAACTTCATATTGCATCATGTTGACTCAACATGCACCAAAATAATGAGAGTATTAGAAAGTTAAAGTAACACCCAGTGCAGTTTATATATATGCTAACTCTATTCAGGTACTAATGATTTGCTTGTTATAGTAATTATTGCTGCGAGTCCGTACCCGAACATCTGTATTGATTTAGTCTCTGGGAGAGCAAAGAGAGGGAGGGAGAGGCTCACAATCTGGAATTCGACTTCGAGAGCGAGACAACAATCTGTTGATGGTTATTTTGGTAATTGTCCACAATTGATGAAAAAAACCCCAAAAACAAAACAAAACAAAACAAAAAAAAACAGCGTGTGCTGCAGAAGATTCTAAATGATTGTTACTGTTGTTCAGGGGGTCAGGGAAAATGGGCAGTCGCAATGAAAAATGCATATAGAGCATCTAATAATGCGAGCTCTCACAGAAAAGTGGACAGCTGGTGAGAGAAGACAAGACACCCAGCCACACAGTTTACACTTAATTGCTGGAGTGAATTGTTCTTGGCAGCCAAAAGTAAAGATGTGATATGTGATACACAGTTAAATAAAAGATTTAACACCTGACAAACATTAAAATATGATTGTCTTCAAATTGTATTTGTACAGTTGTTCGGCATGTTTATAAATGTTTGCTGATGCTGTTGGATATAGTTACATTTATTTTTGGGATTTTTTCCTACTGTGTCAGGCACAAATAACAGCTCGACCCAGTTGGGTTTATTTTGAAAAATGACAAAGGAGCTAAAACGGAGGGACTACTTAACGCGTAGTTAAAACCAGAATCTGACTTAATGCTGTTTGTTTAACACAGACTTTAAAGCACAGCTACAATCCAAGCCAAATAGTTGAAGCAAGTCTTTTCCTAAATCTCAGTTTAGCTAAACCCACACTTTAGTGATTTGGTTTATTATCCCACACTTGGTTCTTTGATAGCAGGCAGACTCATAATTATACGGATGTGTTCTCTCATTTATCAACGTATCAAAACTGCTGTCAGGATTTTTTCCCCCCATTTAACTTAACTAGCTTGGCCCACAGTTGTTATTAATCTCTGGCTCTCTTCCACAGTGTGTCTTTTGTCCCTCCCCCTCACCCCCAACTGGTTGCAGCAGATAGCCGCCCCTCCCTGAGTCTGGTCTGCTGGAGGTTTCTTCCTGTTAAAAGGAAGTTTTTCCTTCCCACTGTCTCCAAGTGCTTGCTCACCGGAAGTTGTCTGATTGTTGAAGCAACTGATGTTGTGATTTGGCGCTATATAAATAAATTTGAATTGAACTGAGCTTTAGCAACATCAGGACTGAGCTGTATTTTCTGGTTTGAGTAAACCACACTTGGATGTGCCACAGATTTTACAGCAGGGCTTTGGACCGACACCAGCTTGTGACCCCTGAAGCTGGTTTTGTGTCTGAAACCAGAGACCTTTTATGCACAAGGCAAATATGTTAATCGCAACAACACAATGTCATTATCTTAAGATTACTATTGATAATCATTCCAAAAGAAAGACATCTGCTACTTGGTTGGTCCGGGCGGCCTGATAATGTTCACACTCTGATTCACAAGTATCCCTCTCAAGTGCGTCTTACACAGCAGTCACGTAATTAAAAAAACCCTCAGCAGCATGTTTTGATAGGTGAACAGCTGAACATGCAGAGCAAGGTAAGGTGAGGAACCTATCTAAACACAAGGTACTCTAGCAGGTCTTTGCTGTGCTATCATTGATTCTGTAATGAGACTTTGGTGGAGATATCGGTGTAAATCTGTAGCGCCTTGCTGCTCAGTCCAGCCTGACCTCACTTTATTCTCAGTTAAATTAAAGAAATATTTTTCTTCATAACTCCGGATATGGATAAAAAACAAAAACAAAACAAAAAAAAATCCACACTAATTATGGAAACATCCTCATCTAGGGCAAGACTGCATGACCTTGTGCTAATGAATATATATGAAAAGACTATGGCTGCTGCAGCTCACACCATCTGACGAGTGAGGATCAAAACACTGATCCCTTTGACATTTGAAAGCATGACCCCTGACTTCAGCTAAAGAAACTTTCCTTTCAGAGTAATCTACCATCAAACACATTGTTACAAATAACTAGTGAATGTCAAATATTAGCACACAGAACTTTTTATTTTAAATTCACATGAAACAATAATGCAAAGAATAAATTTAAAAAAAAATCCTCAATCATATTTGACTGTGACTCTAGTCTTTTCTTTCTGAATTACATATACTTATGCATTCATTCAAAAAATTGACCGACATTGCTGTCAAAACCGCTGAACCAAATCAAAATCCAATACATTCACATCGGCACTTCAAACAAAACTGAGATTTTATGATGTCACCTAGGCACCCTGGTCAATTAAACACCTCCCACTACAGTTGGCATCACTCAAAAGGCTCATTAACCCTTCTGACCAACCACCAGTCACAATCAGAAAAACATCCCATCACATTGGCCAATCCCTACATGGGCAACGCAGGTCAACACCCACACAAGTGACAGGAAATTGAATTGCTAGAGAAAATGTGCTCTGTCTGAGCACTTGAAAGACATTTGTTTATTCACAGCTAGTCGTGCAGCCAGGCAGACTTTATTGGCTTAAAAATAAGAAGCAAAGGTGATGCCTAATACAATTTTACAAAGTGCAAATCACTCCCTTTTTTTTATATCATTGATGTATGTGAGAAATGTGAGGTAAATATTCATAGATTCCTTACAGTAAGCCAAAGTGTGGTTAAATAAACCAACTCTCACCAATGAGCTCAATCACAGAACGCACAGTCTACGTCTACTGCAGGTTTTCCAGAATATACATCCCAAATACATCACATTTGGATCTTTAAATCAATGTGCCGTTTACTTCGTGTATGACCACGCCTTATAAAAACGAAATGGCAGCAGTGATACATCGCTGAAGCGTCTTTGTGTGCTTGTTTCTTAAACCACTAGTCTTAATCTACCGAGTTGATCTCCCGGTTACCGGGGGATTATAAAATGTCGGCAAACCTCTAAATATTTGAGGCAATCAACAACTCAACATGCATTTGGCGTTAGAATGCAAGAATGTGAAAACACACAAACGAACGGATAAAAAGGAGTGAAATATGAAGAGAAATAAGGGGATCGGAGCTGTGCCCATTTCGGGGGTGTAAAATATGGAGAAGTGTGGATCATTGGGGGAGCTGCTCTGCCTGGGGGAACAGATGAAGGGAGGACATTCTGCCAAGATCTCTCCACTGAAGGGGGAGCTGAGGGACTGGAGCTCTATGGGAGAAAAGAGTGTGCGCCTCGCATGCTGCTCTCCTCAATCTCGGTCTCACACGCCTGCATTGACACATCCCAGGCTCTCTGCAGCAGAGGGAAATTGCTGCTGACAGGGCCTTGCAAACTTTCACAGCCATTTAGAAAGACTTACTCCCACACTTTTGTCACAGGCATTTATTGCACAAGATACATGATATGAAAAATTAACATTTTTCAAACTTGGCATCCTTTTTTTGAACCAAGTTAGGCTTAAAAACCATTCATAATTTTTCAGCCTTACGATCGGCCCCAGTGCAGATGTAAACACTACACATGCCAAGTGAGACCCCGAGATTATGAAAATGCACAATTTTCAAGAAAATTTTTTTTTAAACAGCCACGCGCTACATCATAAATTTGTACCCCATGAGTTTCTAATCCAATAACAAACACGGCCTGTGTCACCATCACCAAAACACAAGTCTTGTTTTTCCTTAAAGCGGCGCAGTTTTTCAGTCTTAGCGTACCTGTATGTCCACGACCAACCAGTGCCTCCAGTAAGCAGATGTTGGCTTGCTGCGGTTTGGAGCATCAGGATCGACCATCACCAAGACGTACGTCTTTTTCTGCAAACAGAAGGAGATTCATATGTTATTGATTTATTTAACACAGACAAAGTGTTTACCGCAGTGCCATGCACACTGTGATTGGCCCAGAGGCACTTTGAGCAACAGCAGTACCTGATCCCTTCTGCTTTCTAAACAGCCATGTGCCGTTTGCACATTACGTCGCCCAAGGCTTGACAACTGGAGTTGGTTTAGATACTCAAAAACACACACTTTACTTTCTAAGCTTTACGTTACCCTATTTAATGCTGTGTGAATTCTTATTCTATTTATAAAATGTATGCAGACAGCAAACAAAGCCAGAAGGGTGGGTTTTCTTCTGTGTTAACAGTCTTAATTCAGCTGCCAAGGTTAAAGTGCTCAAAGTATGAAGAAAGCTGTCCTAAAAAGGCAATGATACACATTGGAATACAGTAGCTGTGCTAATCACAAACTTATTCTTCCAACAAGTGAGCTCTGTTCCTTCACAGTTATTCTTAAAACTTCATATCATTAATGTGACATCAACAAAATGACAACGTTTTGGATCCGATACCAAATCCTCTCGTTAACATATTCACAGTAACTTTCTGCCACTTACCAAGTATCTTTATACCCCTCAATCTGTCAATGGATAAAGTGAGAGAAAAAGCATCTTAACTAACACTTGATCACAGTTATTGGACGTTGACTTGGCGGCTTAATTGCCGGAAAATCTTCATTCTGTCTGTCCCTAAAAGTTAGAGAATTATGAGAGCAGATTGAATTATTGCGAGAGCACATTTGTCATCCCTGGTCTAGTGCCCAAAATCTGCCAGACCATATGATGGGCTTTTTTTATTTTGTTCACTTCCTCTACAAACAGAGACATTAATCAAGGCTGTTTCAATCCTCGCTGTCCCCCTTACTGTATATCGTGCTTCCTACAGAGGCAATACCATAATGCTATCAGCTTTAATACACAGAGAACAGATGCATCGTTTCTTACATTCTCACGTCGGCTGCCAAATAACACTGTTGGGAAAGTCGGTGCAGGAAAACATTTTCCATGTAAACATAAATCTTACATTTCTGTTTGTTGTGTCCTATCAATACATTCGTGCAGGCCTGTGAAAATTATCCTAAGCCGATGTACTTGAATGAGATAAAGAAGTAGTCGTGTATTTTTTCTGCAGATGCTCATTTTCAGAAGGATTCTCTGCCTACCTGACAAGCAGTAATAAGCGTAAACAACTAAGCCTAATAATAGGATAATACTGTAGTCTCAGTGATAGTGCCTGCAGGTAACATCCAGACACACCAGCAACAATAGAGCCTCCTCCACAGCCTGTCAAAAGTGACTCTATATCAGTGACCCCCCCGGGCAGCTTACCAACCATGACCTGTTGCCTTCTCAAGAGTTGTAATCCTCATTTGTACATATTTGCTACCAGGCAAAGAAACTGTGATAATGTAGTTACACTAATATTTAAGTCAGACCCTGATGCATTCAGAAATAACATGGTTTCTAACAACAGATGCACACACCACACACACGTGTGCACGTAGACACACACGCGTGCACACAATGACTAAAAGGGGGGGAATTTTAAGCATTTAAATTAAAAATGACCTCCAGTCACAATTACCATTGAAAGAAATTGCACTTCATTGGATATTTCACGAAGGTTACCATGGATGGAAAGACACCGAACGGGACAGGTTTAGTCTTCTGAATGCCAAATTTAGAACAACACTGAGAACATTTCACATTGATTTCCAACCGTAACAACAAAAACACCGCCTATTTATGGTGGGCACTGAATTTAAATGATTCCTGCATATATTTCTTGCTCGAATTTCTACCTGTAAGAATCTGTCGGGTCCAGCTGGCATGGGCAGCAAATAATACAAGAAGCTCCCTCCATGCTTGCACTTCACACATTGTGGCATGTACCCTTCTCTATTACGAGGACATTTTTTTTTCTCCATCTGTCAAAATCCACATTAATTACGCGCAGATATGTGCAAAAGACTCCGGGGAAAAACAGATGCATATTCTGCCATCTGAAATTATTTAGCGGTGCTCGAACAAACTAAACGTATATCAAAACATGTTTTAACGGGGGGCTAATTGTCATAGCTGTACACTGGGAGGCACACATTTTTAAAAACATGCTAGAGTTTCTCATTAGTATTAATTATTAGTAATATCTGAGCCATGCTGATAATTTAAAATTCACTTCTGCTGCTTATGATATCTATGACTGGTGACGGTTCATTTTCTATATTTTGGACAACACAAAAATTTACATAGTGTTTAAGTATTCAGTTTCTTCCATATACTTAGCTTATACTTATAATTAGACTTTGCACAAAGGTGAGAGGTCAGCAACCCACTCGGTTATTCTTTGTAATGGGTGCAGGCCTTGAAAAATGTCACAATATTCTCAGAGCTAAAGAAAGCAGAAGTGAAATCTGAAGAGGTGTTGGCCACAGACCACAGAGCTCCGTCAGGCCATTATACAAGTGGAGATGTGAGGGCCCCGGGTGCAAGCTGGAGGCGGGAAAAGATTGAGCTTGCATTCTCTTGGGATTAACCTCCCACTGCCTGCTGTGATCACAGCAAAACGGCCCATTGAGACCACACCTTGGATGCCAGGGGGGTGCAACGGACCCTGAAGTCAACTGGGCACCTCGTTAATGGCTACTGGTCAGTTGCAGAAAGGAAAAGGGGGGGGGGGGCTGAATAATATACAAATTCTATACCTCTTTGTGATTTTATGTAATAGGAGTGTAAAGGTGATATTTGTTAAATTACATGCATGCCAATAGCATTGCATGGATATAGTATTTGCAAAGCAGGAGACGTCAAAGAACAAAGGCAGAGGAAATCTGGTGTCTCTCTGGATGCATACTGTATTACCTTTGAGTGAACTCTGCTGGGGATGAGAATCAGAAAGGATGGGTAATCGCTGCTCTCGTAGAGCCTGCCTGGGCTATCGAGCCCACTTCTGCTAACTGATGACACCACGGAGGGCGAGAGTAAGTTAGCGAGAGGGAGGGAGGAAGGAGAGGCCCCTCTGTGAGTTTACAAGTTCATGCTTTATCCCTGACCCAATCCCAAACTGTGTCGTCCGTGCAGCTGCCTATTAATACATCCTTCGCTTTATCCTCCCAGCTCTTCATTTCCTTCAGCCTCTGCGCACAGAACCTGTAACGTTTCATTAAATGGTCAACAGTGCTCACTGCTCGACCCCGAGCAAAGCAATGCATCGATCCCAAATCCTTGTTTAAGCAGCAAAAACACTTGAACTCATTTGGTAATTAACAGGTATCTGTGTTGTGATTAAGAGACGGCGATGGCTTAACAACCATCGACTGCAGCTTATAACGAGGTTCAAAGATCATTCTGTAAATACAGAAAAACAGGAACTGTAGAACACGACTGCAGAAGTAAATTTATCAGAGGGCAGAGAAAATGAGTCTCCACCTAATCAGCTGTTCTGTTCTTTGTACAACCAAACAAGATTAATGGCATTTTACTTACTGTGTATAAAACCATATCAAGTGAAGTCACAGAGAAAAGTTGAGTGGACTTTTACATTAGGGACACTGAGATAAGGTCTCCTTATAGAATCATGATAGCAGCGAGAGGGACAGACGGGTGAATGATGGGGAAGGTTAACAGTGGTAAGACTGTTGGGGTCAGAAGATGAGGTTCATACTGGTGACGAAGAGGTCAGAGGTCAGCCAGGCAGAAGTAATTGGATCCTTACCAGAAATATGTGGGACATACAGCCAAAGATTAGATGGAAAAGGAGCGCTGCAGCATTCACCTAGAGGTCGCTGACCTTACAGGTAAAGAGGCCCCTCATCGTCATTAATAGCAGCCCATCCCCCAATGTTCATCGGCAGAAGCTTGGGAACCTCATTTTCCTCACTGCTAGCAGCGTTTTAAAACCCTCTTCATAGTCAGCCATAGAGAGCACGCTGGTAATCTGCACCACAGGAATTGGGTGAAAGACAAAGAACATCAAATGATATCTTTTTTTGCAGCGATTAAACGGTCTTGTCATGTCTACAAAGACTCTAGGACCACTTTTACAGTTCACTTAAGGGAATGAGGTTGTTGAGCTGAATTATGGGTAATGTAGTATCCCAATGGGTGTTTTTTTGTTTGTTTTTTAAAATACAGACAATATATTTCCTTATGTGGCCTAAAATATCTGTCTGCCAGCTCTGGACTGAACATGGTTCTCCAATGGCAGCTCCGTACCAGACCATAGGAAGCTATGTGCCCGTCTACCTGCAAAGAGTACCTGTTGCCAGGCAGTGTCCAAAGTGTGTGATACGTGGTTTGGTACTTCAGCCAGACACGGAGAGGAGCGAAGTTAGAAAAATGAAAAGTGTCCACTGCAGCAACTGTTTGTAGCTGTCTGAGTCTTTAAAAGATTCTTCATTCATCCATCCAATTAAATCCAAATCACAACAGTCCCCTTAAGGTACTTTATATTATAAAGGAACAAACCTCCAATAAAAACCCCAATAATCAGATGACCCCCTATGAGCAAGCACTTGGCGACAGCGGGAAAGAAAAACTCCTTTTTACCAGGAAGAAACCTTCACCAGAAATAGGCTCAATGAGGGGAAGCCATCTGCCCAGACTGGTGTTGGCCGAGGGAGGAAGACAGGACAAAAGACACACTTTAGAAGAGAGCCAGAGCTTAATAAGAACTATTGATTAAATACATACTGTTGTGTAAACACACGGTGAGTGAAGAAGAAATACTCAGTGCACCAGCCCTATTGCAAGTCTGCAGTGTAACTAAGGGAAGGTTTAGGGTCACTTGATCCAGCCCTATCTATAATGAGCATGTCAAATCAACACTTCACCTCTTTTTCTGATTTATTAAAGCAGAGAAGAAGTTGTGAAATGCCACTTTCAGAATCAGAACTGGGTCTGGTTTTAAGGTGACCAACATCACACGTGGTGACATTATAACAGAAACAGTGTTGTTAAAAAAACAAAAACATAACTATAACACAAACAAAGTTCATCACTTAGCTTTTTGCATGTGCTTTGAATCTTCTCCTTAAACTATTACAAACAGTTATAAATAGTATAAATTCTCTGACTCACACTTGAAACTGACCTTTAAAGTCAGAGTTTCTATTTAAAAAACATTTGGTCATTTTGCTCTAATAACCTTTAGTACATATTTACTATATGGAAACATGACGCAGGTCATGTTTTTTTTTTATAAAACATTTGCACTATAAGATATTATTTACACTTTAAGATATTTAAAAAAATCCTTGGCTCCTCCACTAATGTCTCGATCGTAGAATCCAGAGCATGATGAAACTAGACAGACAGAAAACCACTTCCTAAAATACAGTTTTATATCTCTACATGAGGTCATAAAACCCACAAGGTTCTTTTTAGATTACATCTAAACATAACCTAAAAAAAACAAGACCTTTGCATGTTTAGACACAGAAAGTTCTTGGTTTAAGGTTAGGCAAATTTTAAGGTTGTGACTAAATACCTTACAGGGGTATGAACAGAACTAAAATATTGTCTCAGCATGCTGCACTTTAATTTAATGTTTCTTTTTTGCCTCACTGTAAATGCTCACATTATGAACCCACACATGAACGTGGGGTTTAAATAACTTTAACTACCAGATATCTTAGGTAGACAAAGTCAGCAACACATAAAGTCAATGCTTTACCAGAAGTAACCTGAGTCCTGACACTATTATAAACTCTGATACTGGTAATAGTTTACCACTCACATGGTTTATTGGCACAAATAAAGAATGCAAAGAGAACACCAATAGTTCTCTGTGTGTTCTTAAACGCCTCACACAGTGCGGGCTGCTCACTACCTCCAAACCTTCCTATTTTTAACTCAGCCTCCTCCCACACAGGAATGGAGTGTGAAGTGGCTTATAAATCCACACTTCGAGGAGCCACATGGTCAAAGCAAAGTCACATGTGGCTACAAACGCAGATTCTAGGCCTAAAGACAACATAGCTACTAGATGCCCGCTAAGTAGCTAAACAGATGAGTGAGCGAGCTATGAGGAGGTTGCAGTTCAAGGGGACTGAGTGGAATATGAAACACAAGTTTACATAATTGCATAATCACGTTTTCTGTTTGAGCATAAAAATATGCTAATATGGTATATTTGAATCTAATTAGCACATGGCGCAAGGCAATACGAGACAATGCAATTACATTCATAGCCTATAGTCCAGCTAATAAATGTTACTACAGTGTGTGTTATTCAAGAGTCCTGAACAATGTGCATTATTTCAGCCTCCAAAACCACAAATGAGCAGCTCTTGGATAAACTCTGGAAATTTTTAAATTCAGCCTAGCCTGAACTTTGTTTATAAAGCCTTGCACTTCTGGTGTGAACTTTGTAACTACTATGAAGCCATAGCTAACAGTAAGATAGTTCACAGTCTGATTGAAGCTTGAGGGGGTGAAGGAATTAGTAGCAGCCTAGGGAACCATTTCTGCATTTCTCTCAACACTGAAGACTTCTTTCACCGCACCATGCTTGCGAACACAGCCGTGCTCATGTTAAGCTTATTAGTCACCCTGGATGCGATCTTGCTAGCTGAGGCTTTCAACACTTTCTACTGGTGGTTTTACACACATACACCTACTCACTGTCATGAAAGCATTTCTGCAAATGCACATGCTCAGACACAGCAACAACCACTAACAGGTATTCTGAAGAAACATGGGGCCAGGTGCTTGGATGCGAGCATGAGATCCAACTAGTGCTAAATGAGGCAAGAGGGAAATATTTCTGTCATGTAGTTTGGCTGCCAAGAACACGCAGTCAAACGGGGCAAATTACCTCACTGGACTCATATCCGTAATTAATCTGTCAAGCATGTCGCACGCTGAGAGTCAGATCTATTTTACCAGCAAGTGCTGCCTGAGAAAGTTAAAGGTGAGATCACTGTAATTATTTCTCCTGGATTTGGAAATCTAAATCAAGCACTTTAAGGTAATTGGTGGATGAAAAGTAAAACAATGCAGATCTATTTTGGATTTGCTAATAATGTAAACGCAACCCAAAAACAGCAGGTTTGCACACATGATGTGAGATTTCAATTCTATAAACAATTAAAGCTCTTATTTAATCTTTATTTTAACAATCAAGTTTATCCTGGTAGGCACATTTTATTTATTTTAATGTTTGGGAGGAGATGAGGGGAAAAAAAATTAACATTACTGTTTTTGTTTTAACAGAACAATTGTTTTGGTCTCCTGTCATCTAACGCCACATGTTCAAGTTCTCAAGACAGGCGATTAATTGCGCATCGTGGTGGTAAAATAAATTGTAAGGTTACAACGGTTACACTTCATGATGAACCATCATGCAGCAGACAAGAGTCTGAAGATGTTGGGAAACATGCTGCCTTGAAGGGAGACTAGTTGTAAGCACTCTGACACCCCATTCCTATTTGGCCATCGGAGCTGTTAAAGGTGTCAGGGCTGTTCACAGGCACTGCATGTTTCACCAGCCAAGATGGCTTCCACATTTTTTCTATCATGATTAATTATGGTTTCTGATGGTAGTACAGTGAGAAAGTGTAAATTATTCCCACATTTTCTTGTGCCCTCCGTTCAGTCACTGTTGTGTAGGAAGATGCTATTGACGCCATTCATGGATGGCGACCAAAAGGCATCTACATGGGGTGGCAAACTCTTGTGCCTATTAAGGGGTGGAAGTGGTGGTGGTGGGGTGCTTGGCGTGTGGGCTGAACTTAGTCCAGACTGCCAGTTGACAGGGCCGGATTTTCCAGTATGGAAGAGTCTTGTTTCAGTGGGCGAAGCTGGGTGTTGGGAGACTGGGAGAGAGGACTGCCCAGGGCTTGGAAGCTTGAAACTGAATATTTCAAACAGACAAGCACCGTCTGTGTTCCAGTGTCACCAGCCCACCCGTCTGACAATCAGGTCCATGTCATCATGGGCTCTGAGTAATTCAGGGAGCACTCATATCACCTTAGAAGATATGGTGATTTCAGACGTCAGAGCAGTCAGCGGCAGAAATAGCACCGAATGATATTCAGCACGAAGTATGGAAGACAGTAAAGTACAGTAAAAATGTTCACCTACAGGCAAAAGCGTTAAAACCACAGAACAGCAAAAGCTTGGTGAAATGCAACCACAATGCTGTGCTTTGCTTTGAATCCTTAAGAAAATGCACAATGTAGTCTTCAAAAACACACACACACACACACACACACACACATATCCTACGTACCCACAGAAAATCCTTAGTTTTGGAGAACTGGTTGAAATAAAATAATTCGTCTGACAGATCATTTTGTGCGTGCTGATATATTTAGTGCTGTCAGAGAGGACATCACAGAGAATGGCACTTACATCACAATGCAAAAACTGTTATCAGAGGAGGTACAGGTTTATGGTTCAAGGGCTCGTCCATTCATAGAGAACAAGCTCAGCCTCTCTGCCTGACACACTGATAAAGACAGCACAAATAAAACAGCTCCACAGCTCCATCTTTGCCTCTCCCCAAGGGAATAATATATCACCCATCTGAATGTGGCACATATTGAATCATTTCCAGCGTTGATGATTCATTTGAATAAATCAGCCTTTTTTATTTTGCCAACTTGAACTGATAGTGAAATAAGGAAAACTGAAGTAACATTGTTAGATGTGAGGAAGGACAGGTGTTAGAGTGTTCTATAGGACTGGTAATCCTAATCCCCTTTCAAGCAACAATTAATGACTGCAGCAATAATCTCCGCATATATGTTCCTGCAATTCCTTTTTAACTGTCAACCATAACCTGCCTAGCTCACATAGACGAAATCCAGGGGGATATGTCGCTGCAGGCAGATAGGATCTTATCCTGGATTTGCATAGATAAATGCACAGCAATAACTCGTGCAGGGACAGATATGGTTTTGACCTGCGATGTGTCATCCATCTGACCATGCACTATTGACCGAACCTGCTCTCGGGAGTTTCGAAAGAAACCGCTGGGCCAGAAAAAGAGGTCCGCACGTTATCTGCATTAATTCTTAACAAATATCAAATATTTAAAGTGGAAAGAAATTAAATATGGAAGCTTCCCAAACAAAAACTTTCAATGTCTTCCACAAAAAAAGCTATGGATACACAGGATCAGCCTATCGGCAAATATGAAAAATCAGCAGCTTGTGCAATGAAAGGGTTATATCCGTATTCAAGCTAAGAGACATACTCTAACATACACAGACACAAATCCTGTTGAGCTGAGCTGAGCAGAGATACCCTACCAGCCCTCCAAGGCACAATTAGGATTTCACGGGGGGAAGAAATCTACATTCCTGCACACATGAAAAAAGTCCTTTCTCCCTCCTCACAACAATATCAACTTTTTACTCAAGGAAAAACCTGAAGCACCACTCGATAGGATTTGGACAAAGAAATATAAAAAAAAACAAAGCCAGGAAAAAAAAATATCTAAATTTAAGCTGCAGTTGTTAAAAAAAAATATTATGGTTGCGGAAAATCCAGTCCTAAGCCTCCCAGTTCCAATCAATTTCTTCTATTCTGCTTGCTATGAAAAGAAGCTACCACTCATAGTTTGTTTGAAGTGGAGCTTTGCTACGTTCAACAACATTTATCTGGATACCCTCAGCGCATGATTTTAACACCTGTCAGACATTTAGTCCAAGTACAAGAGGTCAAGTAGCTGTTTGAATATGAAAAGAGATAAACCAAAACAATACATTCCATTCCACGAGCCACAATCCTAATAAGTGCACAGATTCACGGGAACACAGTCAAGTCATTAGGACAGGAACATACAGCATGTTCTCTGTGAGAGTCTCAATGATCACTGTCTGTTGTGTCTTTCCTGTCCAGTAATATCTGTTATATTGTTTCGTAAGCAGCAAATGCATTTCCTGAAACCTATATCTGCATGTTAAATGTAACAACACAGTTCAGAGTTCTTCTTCTTTTGGGAAAAGAAAACATTTATAATGAGTCATCAGTGTTTTATTACAATCTAGATCAGCGGTCCCCAACCCCCGGGCCTCGGACCGGTACCGGTCCATGTGTCGTTTGGTACCGGGCCGCGAGAGTTGAGGCTCAGGTGTGAAATGTACGGTTTTCAGGGTTTTTATCGGTTTTCAGCGTTATTTTGTTATCGTTTTGATCGTTAACTCTGTTTTCCTGGGTCTTTTCACGTGTGTTATGAATAAATCTTCTTTTTTTCGGTACCGGTACTAGTTTTATTTTGTTGTATTTATCCGCGACACAAAGGCCGGTCCGTGGCACAGACAGGTTGGAGACTGCTGATCTAGATCATTAGTTTCATTGTAAATGATCCATTATTCAGCGACATAACAACACTATTACGCTCTTTTCATGCCGTGTTGTATATGATCTGGAATTGTGCTCTGCAATCAAATCTCTACATAAATGCATACAATTTAAGAGATTAGAGTTATAACAGTTACTATACTCATAACTGATGTGCCATTATCACAAATAAGTCGGCAACTGGTCTCATAAATAAGTTATTTGTAGGGCTGTTTGATATAACGATATATATCGGATGACGATATAAAAACGTCTATCGTTTCATTTTACGCTATCGTTTGTTTCGTGGTGTTGGAAAAACTCTTTACAGCAATATTTTTTCATTGTTTTGATGGTCACTGTAGTGGCTATATTAATTTCTTAAAGTTCTCTCTTTCTCTTAGGACGGACAAGCGCCTGTTTTTATGCGTTGTGGTTAGCAACAACGACGGTAAAACCATCGCATGTCCGCTTGTTTATGTTCCACATAAACCTTTCACAATAAAGCTCAAGATCCTGTTGAGACTTTTCAAAATAAACTGAATCACGTGAAAGACCAGATTATTTACGGATGAGAAGTAAAAGAGAGCCGCCAGGTGCTAAAAAATAAACCTTAGACTCAAACGTTAGAACAGGCTTTTCCCCGCAGCACGCCGTGTAATAAATACTCACAAAGAAAACGGCGGCTGTTACAACTTATGTCTAAAAATGTATAGTTTCATACATCGGTTAAAACACTCGACTCCAGCTACATGACGCGCAGCTGGAAACGCTTCCCGCAAGTCAAGCTGCCCGAGAGTCACAGAATTTACAAAAATGTTACATTTTTGTGATTTATATCGTTATCAGACGATAGAATTCTTATATCAGGATATGAAATTTTGGTCATATCGCACAGCCCTAGTTCTTTGAGTCATTTTTCAAGCTAATCTACCCAAACTAGTCAAGATTCTGTTTCTCAGGAGAAAGTATTTGCCGCATTGATTTATGTGATGTCCAAATAACCCAAATAACACAGTTTGTCTGCCTGTTTGTCACCATGTTTACATTTTGTGAGATGGTAGACACCAATAACAGCTTGAGCTGATTTAATTTAGGTGACAATCGGGTCATGGTTAAGGTCACGCCCTTTGGAGGGAGTTGTGCTCTCTGAGTGCTCTTGTTACAAAATATTTCGTGCCGTGTATGTGTGACAAACAACACCTTTTTTTTTTTTATGTGTCATCACTCTAAAACGACACACACACACACACACACACACACACACACACACACACACACACACACACACACACACACACACACACACACAGGCCATGAGTAACCTGTTTTTTTACCCCGTATGCAGATATGTGGTATCAGGTCAGCTACACTGCACCATAAAGGAGAACTTTAATATTCCCTCAGCAGTAACACTTAAAGGTTTTGTGGTCAAAGCTTCGCATTTATTCGTTCATTTTTTCCCCTTCCTCTCACCCAGTTGCGGCAGAGGGCTCTCCCTCTGCTGGAGGTTTCTTCCCGTTAAAAGGGAGTTTTTCCTTCCCACTGTCACCAAGTGCTTGCTCATAAGGGCTCATCCTATTATTGGGGTTTTCTTTCTGTATTATTGTATGGTTTTTGCCTTATATATAAAGCACCTTGAGGTGACTGTTGTTGTGATTTGGTGCTATATAAATAAAATTCAACTGAATTGCATTCCTAATGCCCCACTTCAAAAATAGTACAAGTACCGTGAGAAAGTATAAGCCCCTTCCTGATTTCTTGGTTTTTGCATATTAGTCATACTTAATGTTTCAGATCATCAAACAAATTTTAATATTGGTCAAAGATAACCCGTGTGAATACAAAATGCCATTTTTAAATGATGATTTCATTCATTAAAGGAAAAAACCTATTCAAACCCATCCGGTCCTGTCTGAATTTAACCACATCTTTAAAAAAAATGTTGACCACAATGTCACATTTAACTTTGACACACATTAAGCTAAATACCACGATGACAATAGATGGTCAAAGACTTCAGTTACAATGAATATCTCCAAGTGTAAACTCTTAGCTCTCCTGATGAGATCTGGCAACACTAATGCCCTCAGGCACATCCATAGAGCATTATGCCAAGTAAGGACATTAGCAATACTCAAGTTTGACCAGGACCTTTTAGTTGGCCGGCTTGTTAAGTGGTGTTTTAAGGAAAAAACACATTTTAACTGTCACAACTGATTCTCAGATTTGTGTCGCGTCTGAAGAAAAGGTTAAGCACATCATCTATCTGAAAATGCCCAAATCTGCAGTCAGGCATAAACTTGGCACCCAGATATATCATGCCATCACTACGCTTCGGTTTTCTCATTATCCATACCTCTTATGACATTCACAGAAAGAAACAAAGCATCCTGCCAACACCTACTCTGTGAGAGAGCTCTTTCAGTTCAGCTCAAAAGCTGAGAGCTCCAAACCTCCACACCACAGTGTGGGCAGTGCTGGCAGAGCCATGTGCCTAAGAACACTGACTGAGTGCAACAGTTGGACTAATAACAGAACAAAAAAATAAAAGTAAAATGGACGCACAGCGGGGACAGCCACAGCTCCACAGATGAGAAGCAGGTCGACTTCTGCCCACCTCCCTCTTTATGAGGAGCGGAAGGTGTCCACAATGCTTCTGAGGTCTTAGTGCCATGAGGGGCGGTGAGCTTGCAGCTTCAGCCACTTCAGGGTAAAGCAAATCACTTTAATATGTTAAGAAGATTAAGCTGGATAAATGTCTAGATACATTTTTTGAAAAGCCACGTAAATCTCTAGTGTTTTTATTTGGGGAGGGGCGGCATGTGAGTCAGTTGAGACGATCAACACAAACCCACCAAAACGCAACGCCATTGGGTGGAAAAATTGGGCTTATTTGAGATTTTGCATTTTAAGCTTCTTGAATCTAAGACCATCCCACCTCTTTCTTATTATTTTTAACACCAACCTTTGGGACAACAAAACTAGGAAAGGGGGGAGAGGAGAAAAAAACAAAAAAAACACTGGTCACAGTTTCATGTGCTCTCTCGGCTTAGGCTCAGCCGTCTTATCTTGCTTATGCTGATTTTATAGCTTTAATTGCGCAGGTCAATGTTTTCCTTGAGACTGTTAATCTGCTGATAGCATGTAAAAAAAAGAAATGCACAACAAAACCGAAAAAACAAAGGTTAAAGTTCAAGTTCTTTAAAATGTAGGCAGCTGAAGGCCTTTTCAGGATCGGTTTTCAGGTAAATCATTAAAGTCACATTGATTAATTGAAGCGAGTGCATACTAAATGTGGGACGGATGACTGACTTTCTTTGCTATCTTAAGAATTAGCAGTCTGAGGGTGTCCGCCTGTCAGCTCGCTGTGTTAGAAACACTGAGTGTGAAAATGAAAGGGAGAAATGGAACAAATAATGTAAAGGGATTAACAAATCATTTGCATAACATTTTCTCTGCTTCCAAACTACAGGGTAAGGAAATTGACATGGAAGACAGTTTAATCATTCCCTCAGATCAATCGACGCGCCAATGGACCTGACTGCAACGACAGCGAGCAGCCTTCTAATGTCAAATGCAACCTAACTTACCTCAAAAAGCAGTGAAAAAAAAGGAAAGTGTAACTAAACAAGTTGGGAGAAACGAGAAACACTAGAAGAACATTCTCCAAAAAACTTAAATAGAGTCTGTCTTTGAAAAGATACTTTGCCTGAGCCAAACATGTATTAACCTGTTTTTTTTTCTTCTTACACTCTTTCTCCCCATCTCGAGTTTAAGACAATAAGACCACTGGGGAGATGAAGGGGATGGCATTATGGAGAGTTAAGCATTATGAGCAGCCCCGAAGCTGTTCTTAAAGAAGGTGAATCAGAGGATTGGGACACAACTGTAACTAAACCCCTGTGCCGGACCACAAATGAGAAGCACAAAACATTTTGGGGAAAATGCCACTAAGCCAAGCTTCTGGGTCTTAAGTAAACTTCGCTTGATCACTTATAACTTTGCGATTACTTAGTCGTAAAACAAAAGAAGCTGTCCAAGAAAAGGGGGGGGGAGTCAATTACCTCAGTTTCACACATAGGCACCTCAGTAAATCTGTCTGGAAAGTTTCAAGTCTCTAGTCACCCTTTTTATATTTAAGACGCAATATTCTACGACTAAGTATCCAAAGGAAAGTTTCTAGTTTATTCTACCTCCGCCCCCCCCCCCCCCCCGCTGGACAGAACACATTAAGGAAAATGTGCAAGTTTCTCACTGTGTCAAAGCACAACCGAGTCGTCTGCAGATCTTACAGTGATTCTCTGGCAAATGTTAGGTTTCTGTGGCTCATATAAATAGAAATTTAATCTTGTATGTTTGTCTAAGTATCCACAGCAGACACACTTCCCATGCGGATTATGAATCTCTGAACAGATCTTGCAGTCAATGTATATGAACCGACAAGAGAGCGAGAGAGAGAGTTTCTGTGTGAATATTGAATAATAATGAGGCAGCACAGGTTCAGGTGGTATTTTTATTAAAGACCTGCTGCTTCGCTAAGTCGTCGCTATTACCTTTGCGCTGAGGCAAGTTTGAATCTAATTAACGAATTTCACAACTGTCGCCCATTGTCTTCAGTTGTTACGTTTTTAAAAATGAACGACAGCCTTTATTTCTCCTGCCAAGAAAAAATTTGACCTTTAAAAACAAACAAATAAAAAAAAGTCCAATCAATATAAAAGAAAAGTTCCTCTTAAATGTATGTTGGTAGGTTGAGCTGGCTTTAGATTTTAGGGCTTTGGTCAAACCGTGAATCATTTTCTCAAATTCAGCTTGCCTGCTTATAAGCCTGACCATTGTCAGTGGTAAGAGCATACCAGAGCTTCTTTAATCTGTTCTTATCCTCCCATTGATAACACAATACATTTTCATGGTAATTGAAATCATATTTTACTCACAGCCACTATATACAAGTACTGCTGCCTACGCTCTTAGAGCAAACGTAAGGTGAAGGAATGCCACGCTACTGCAACAACAGGGTACAAAGAGTAGTTAAAAAAAAACGAATATACTATCATTACAGTGGATGGAAAAACAAAGGAAAAGGTGGTAGAAATGAAAAATAAAAATAAGTAAAAATGAGATATACAGGTGTCAGGTACAGTCTACATATAATTTCAAATAAACTGTTCTTTGTTCTTCAGACTTGCCAAATGAGGGCAAACCTTAAACCTCGCGGCTTCCTGTATAACTACCTCTGTTTTCACCTGTAGCGGTCCACATGCCACACACATGCTCCGTGAGGTGCAAATTATTTTTCTTCTGTGCGAGGAGGTTTATTGCCTCACTTCATCGCAATAAATATGCATCATCAATCCAGTACTCCTAGTAGCACAAGGTTGGAATTCTTCCCCTCTTTAGAAGCTTGTGTGAATCATACATGTTGTGTAGTAATGGGCTGTGTCTGAATGGAGCGGGATACGGGTCAGCTTAACGGGGTGTTATGATGACAAAGGGGAACATTAGTTAAGGAAATAAACTCCCTGAATCCCAGCCAAACAGGCTGATTTTAATCCAGCAGAGCCAAAAACACCCACCCGATGACAATGAATATGCAATTAGATGGTACATGTTTCACTAACTGACCCTCAACTTCATATAAAAAGTGCAGGAAGTGCCATGTTGGTTCAGCTAGATGTGCATCTTGTAGATTCTCTACTGAATCAAGGCCATCACCTACGGAAAATAAAAACCCTTATCTCGCCGCTATCACATCCCCAACATGAAGACCTATCAGGAATCCTGCATGGGTGGACATGTAGGCTTTCCTAGGAATGACAGGGTCTGTTAGAGAGGAACCCCACCCTCGCTTTCTCCAGCATGCCAACACAGAGGAGAGTGGGCAGCGCTGAGACGGCAGCCTGCCGTGGGCACTGCCAGGCTTAAAGCTGCCCTGTCGTCATCAGAGGCTTGCAGAAAAGAACACTGAGATTCACCAAAAAAAGAGGAGGGGGATCGTTGCATTTAAATCCTCTCTCAACGCCCCCACATGTTTTAGCAAAGCATAAAAATCATTCACGGAAAGAGAGAAAGCGAAAAAGAAAAAAGATAGAGGGAAATAGAGAGGAAACAGCTATTAGCAGCAGTAAGCAAGCTCAAGAGATCATAGTGAGGCAGCTCTAATCGCAGTAATGGTTTAAACCCTCATTCCATCCACCAGATGCAAGAAATGTCTACCCAAAAACAAGGCTTTGAAATCCCCCATGTCTAAGAATGTGCCCTGTGGCTATGGTCCTTACTAAAAAAAAAAAAGAAAAGAAAAACAACTCTAAAACTGTCTCCAATTTTGGAGTAACTATGTGGTAAAGATAGCAGTCCTGTGGCCTGTGTTGTTTACACAAACTACATCAATGAAAGATGACCATCGAAATAAGAGTAAAAAAAAAAAAATCGTTTAAATAAAACGTACCACACATTAGCGTCAGTAATAACAAGCATGACAAGGCTTACGGATGCACAAAAGAACATCTAAAATAAATAATTGAATTAATTGGTTCATTAAAAAAAAAAACACAAGACAAACATGTCCTTCAGATTAAAACAAAATAGTCAAACTGTGTAACATTAGTGCGAGCAGGCTTTGTATGTCACTTATTCCTTAGTGCCTTTAGATCTTACATTAGTTAGTTGAATTAATAGCAGCCAGTGATATAGGTGTAGACATGTGCACGTATAAATCTTTGGTACTTCACTGGAAGTAAAAACAGAAGACCAGAAGTTTATCCGAGGGCTGAATTAAGACCCATGGGAAAGGCTTCTTACCTGCTTTTTAAAAACATGTGTAAGGACATGTATAAATGTAAAAACATTTTTTTTAAACTTTCCATAATTAAAAACAAAACGACTACAATAAATCCAATCTGCCTTGTTACAAATGGTCAATAAAGCCTGAAATAAACCAGGACAGAATTCACTTAAAGGCTCTCTTGTTGTGCCAAAATGCACGCCTGGGTGACCTGCAACACAGCAAAATATGCACAGTTTTAAATCCTTTTCATATAATAAATGCTTTCATTTTCACTCTTGCTTTACTCTTTCCTGTAAGCACAGCTCTATTTCAAAGGTTTTCTGTCCTCAGGCAAGTTTGCTGGTTCTCCAAAGAGCATTTATCTACATGATGAACTCACTATTGCTTTCTGCGAATCAAAACTTCCTAAAAGCATTTTGGCATTTGCAGCAGATATTAATATCGACTGAAACAACAACAGTTTAGATTTGAAATAGGACGACTTGAATTTTCTTTTTCTGAAATTTGGTTAGGAAACTTTTTAAAGCATAAACTTGAATTCTTCATAATGACCACCTGGTAAAGTGCATACACATTGATATTTAGCAACGGTAGCAAAATGTTACTTTAAAACGTGTTATACAGTGCATACAGAGAGCTGACTCGCAGACCTCTGATGCATGACCCACAGTACATAAATATAATTGACTGATTCCAACTCATCATGTTTATCTTGATACTAAAAGTAACAGGTTCCAATTATTTCTTCAAATGCTCTTTATACAGGCAACTTTCAAGGGTGAAGATAATAAAGATATCAATATAATCACGTATGTGGAATATGTGCTAAATTTGAGGAATGAATTAGGTTATAAGTGTAAAGTAATGACCTTCTTTCCTAATTGATCCCAATCATAAGGTGACTGCACTGTGTATTTTGTATATTACAACTGGAGTACAGTCGAGAAAAGCCAAACTATAATGACCAATTGCTTATTACTACTCATTGTAGCAATAAGCAATCTAAATATGTGTTCCAAAGAATTTACAGTCACAGAGGAGTGTTTTAGACCACCAACAGGTTCAGAGGTTAAAATATTTATGAAACTACGTTCATGTCAAACATGGGGCCTTCAGCAATCTGTACTCCGAGCTCTTTCTAAAATGTCTCCATTTGTCCTACACCGATTAGCATTTTACCTTTACTCAAGAGACTGTGCGTAATTCAGCCGTGTTTTCAGTTCAGTCACATGAACCAATGCGTATCCCACTCACTTCACACGGTAGATGCTTCTGAAGATGCAGAGAGTAAGCAGGATTTCTAAAAACACTCCATTAGCACACACGCCAGGTTTTCATAACACATAAGTTCAAAGTGGCGAACAGTAGCGCTGAAGTTTGGACACAGAAATCTGCAGTTTTTGTGATCCTTTGCTTTTGTTTTTGGTCATGAGCGCATATTTAGATTGAGGTTTATGGGACTACTGCCCATTGTGTTCTATTACAATTACTCAGCAGGCATGCATCCCGTCCCAGTAATGAAGTGGGTGTTACAGTGGGTGGATTTCAGCGGCCACTATTCTGTATTCTTGCTACCGGGTACAAGGGCTGTGTGGCAGAGAATAGCAGCAGCGCTGGCAGCATGGCACGGTGACAGAAAGCGTGGTGGACCAGCAGACCAACCGCAGAACCACGGGCGACAATCTCAGCCTTCAATAGCGTGTGTTTACATAAGTGTCAGGAGAAATGGAGAATTGAGAATTTCAAAGCCGAGCAAATAAAGTTTGTATTGATTTAATCTAACATGTAATCTGTTTTGCTGTCTGACACTGATTCAAGCAATAAAAGAGAATCATGTAAGACAGCATTACAGATAATACGACCATAGATCAAATGGAGTTTGGGCAAGAGAAGGGCAATAGATCATGTTCAAGCTAGACTGCTTAGCTCTGAAATTCATAAACTAGCTCCTAAATCGAGGTGGCTTTCAATTTAAGTTTTCAATTTACAGATGTAGGATTTTTTAGCGCTCTTTCTGTGGAATGGGTCGCATGTCTCTTTCAATCTGCTGCTCACAACTACACAGAAAATGATCCACTGATAAGTAATCGCATAGAGAATTTCACTACACAGATCATCTGAATGTAAGGATTTGGAGAGAACAATAAAGCATCCTCAGCTAGGTGCACTGTCACCTCATTTTCCATTCTTGCTTCAGTCTATTATATATAAATTGTATTTAGGCATGGATTGTTAATGTCATTTTCTTCTTACAAGCAGTAAACATCATCTGATTCATATTCAAATTAAACTTATCCAACATATTAAGGCTAACAAGAAATTTAAAGCTGTAGCTTCAATTAAATACTTGTGATTTAGGCTGGATCCTTCTCAGCTGTACTGATAAAAATCTTTCTCATCTTGTGTTTAGTGTGTTTTAAACTTGAGTTAAAACTGTTTTCATCTTAAACTTTATTAACTCGTGAAAGATATCATGCCAGAGATTCATTACTGAGAAGCATTCACATCTTTGTTTGCTGTCTGTATCAGCTCATTTTAATAACTGCCACTAACACCTAACTGAGGGTGGTGATTTATTGTGTGTTGCTTATGAGTTATGTATTTTTTTTCTTTTTTACATTTAGTCATTCAAAGACCAGAAATGAGGACACCAAGCAATATTACCAACTTTACAATTTGATAGTACAAACTATAAGTGCAGATACAACATAACCTTTGTTTGAGACAATTGTTCCTTGAGAGACTTACAAGTGTGGGGTAATTGCACCCCCCTCTGGTGACAGAGGCTGCTGCAATGAAACAATGACGAGTGCAGCTGTGGTAACAGAAGAGGACAGGGATACTCAAAAGTTAAAGTGTTCTGTGATACATATATAAAAAACACTTTATTTTAACTTATGATTTAGAAAGCTGTTATTTAAATTATGCCTCTCAGAAATGTAACGCTAGAGCTGTCCCACTTAGGTACACATGAAACCTTTTTTTATTCATTCCTGCCCCCTAGTGTTGGAAACAAGCATGTGCATATTTCCCACTTAACGCTGTCTTCACAGAGACAAAATATAATGTTTAACTTTGCCCCCAAACTATAACTGCTAGAATAATTCTGACCATTTTCCCTGCAGAATACTTTAACTAATAAGACAAAATGCTCATATTTAACAACCCTGAGCAGTGGAATAATTATTCTGTGGACACAAATACAGGATTAGAAGGGGGTATTTCATTGCTCTGACATTCCTTAAATGAGGTCTTACCTTCTGCGCAGTAGAGAAGTACACCTGTGGGGCTTTCCAAACTTGGCTGACTTGCTCTCTGAGGCTCTTTGGGATTATGAGGCATTCATAAATGTCCAGCTCTGGGTAGATCACCTCTAGTTCACCACTTTATTGAAGAGACATATTAAAATTAAACTAATTCTATATAGTTTTGTATTATGTTGTATTAAGGATGCAGTGAACAGATGCACATCGTAAGATAAACACAGGTAGTTTAACAAAGTGTATATAGCCTGCATACAGCTGTGGTGACATGTTTACCTCCACTCATTGTGGGCATAGATGTCATGGTAATTTGGGGGGTTTAATGATTTTTTTTCAACGGTTCTTTTTCCAGGTAAGAATGATTGCACAGCTTTCATCTTTAATGACTTTAAAAAACAAGAATCGGTGCACGAGTTTGAATTTATTTTGGATTTTCTCAAATCCACAAAGGGTCAAAAGTATATACATGCTACCCCACTAATATTCGTTTCAATGTCACTTTGCAAGATGCACCTGTAGCAGACACTTTGGAATAACTCTGCCTGGATATTTTAACACTTTTCTTACCAGAATAGGTAGAATTCATTTAAACTGATTGGTGTTCGGGCATAGGCTGGGCTTTTAAGCATAGTTAACCAATTTTCAAGGTGAGGTGAGGTGATGTCTTTGGGTTAAGGTTAGCCTGCTTTAGCCACTCCATATTCAGTTTGATGTATATTTGGGATGATTGTCCTATTGGAAAACCCAATTGTGTCCAGATTTCAACTGTCTCGCTGTTGGAAGATTTTAGAGGTAATCCACCTTCTTCATTATTTCATCTACTTTGTGCAATGTACCACTGGTAGCCAAACAGCCCCAGAGCATGATGCTACCACCACCATGTCTGACAGCTGGTACTGGGTCTTAGGCTTGAAAACCTCACTTTCATTCCACCAAACACGCCTCCTGTCATTCTGGCGAAACAGCTCAATCCTTGTTTGACCATAAACCTTTTCTCTAGCAGTCATTTGGCTTGTTTATGTGACTTTGAAGAAGGGGCCTTTTACTTGTTTGGCACCCCCTCATGTAAAACTTGCTTCAATCAGTTTCCAGTTTATGGCAGGCTTGAGCCTTGGCGGTTCCTGGGTTGTTCAATTTCTTCTCATGTGAGAGTGACAGGTTGGGTCTTCTTCCAGTTAAAATTCAATTCAAAGTTTGATTTTATTTATATGGCGCCATATCACAGCAATAGTCGCCTCAAGGCGCCTGTTTCAGACCACGGCAAAGTGGTGACACATCTGAATAACTTGTACTTAAGTACAGTTCTTTGAATTTGGAATATGCAGTTGTTTAGAAATTGCTCCAAAGTAGCTCTTCCCAGCTTGTGCAAATCTACAATTCTCCTTCTCAGAGCTCCTCAGACTTTCCCATTTTTCTGAGTACTGGTCGATCCAATGCTGTCAAACAAATCCTTTTCACAGTGACAGACAAACTACCACTTGTAGTCAACCATGATCACTACCAAGAACTTAATAGGCCTTGGACTTGTCAAGTTAAAAGACACTGCAGCATCTTCAGCACCACTTATGAAAAGACTGTGCATGCATGCTTTTGACCCTGTGTGGATTGGAGAAAATCCAAAATAAACTCACACTAGTGCACCTAATTCTTGTCATATTATAACTCTAAGCTGCGCAACTGTTCCACCCTGGAAAAAGAACAGTTCAAAGAAATTTTAAATATATGAACACAACTGTATCATTGCAAACACACTATGATCACAGCTCTCATTGGTGACTTACTGACAGAAAGAAGCATCCTGAGAGCTGAGGGTGTGTTGTTTTGCTTCCGTGTGGAACAGCCCCAAAAGGATGAGCCCAAAAATAGGAGCCAGTATGGCCTGCAGAACAACAGCGATTAGCCAGCCATCTATCATTTAGGAAATATTCTGAGTCAAACAGTGTTATTCTGCAGCAACAGGCTCTCAGAAACATTGAATTACAGAGTGGCAGTCCAGGTCCAGGTCAACAAACGATTGTGCATACCGGCAGATGTAGAAGAGTCTCTATTTGCTCTGCTTGTTCATCAATGCAGTGTGGCTCCACAAAAGCAAAAGAAAATCAATGATGAGCGTCATGTTTGCCAGACATTGATGGAGATAAATGTCTTTGGAAAGCCACAGCTGTAAGTGATTTTGTAGTTTTTAATGTTATGTAGACACATATTGATACATTGATGCTTAAGTGTGAACAGAAACTCCAATCATAAAGAAGTATCTTCATAAAAGACACACAAAAGCACAAATCAATCACCTGCAGTTAGCCTGGACAATTGAACTTTTTCCCCTTCGCTTACTTAAAAGTCAGCTGATTAGCAAAGCTAGTATGCCTCCGCCCTCCCCGGTCCTTTGTGCTTGATCAGGTTTGGTTACAATTAGGTCACCTGCTGCCACACTCAGCCAATCAGAGCTTAATCTAAACTCACCTACACCTGTTCGACTAGATGACACATCAGCAGCATATCACTACGCATGTTTGCACACCAAGAGAAAAATAACGTAGTTTGCATAAAAAGCACAGGCGGAATTGGGTCCTCACGGCTGTAGGCAACGTCATTGTCCAATCACAAATTTTTAATTTATGTCACGTGTGTCCTTAAACCGAGCCGGTCGCGCGCTACACTGCAAGAATTGCTAATGCATTAGATGCTATATTTAACTTTTAATGGCTCCCATCTCCGTTTCACGTCATTGCTTTCCGTTATATTTTGTTTTCTACTGGTAAACTCAAGGCTGTACTAAAAGCGAGTCCCCATGTCTTTTAATGTACTAACACTAGCAAGTTTAGCCTTTACTTATTTTAGCTTGTTTATATTTATGCAGTGTATTACTGAGCGTCGGAGTGTCTGCGCAAGTCGACAGCTAACCTGAAATAAAATTACACACAGGCAGTAGGCATCTAAACTAGCATTAAGAATAGTAGCATGCATGTGTCATAAACATTACCATGTCTCAAAAGTTGTCGGCTGGGGCTTGTTTGGCTGCAGGTTCCTCCTTCTGCTTCAGCTGCTGCTGCCGCCTCTGCGCAGGGCTCGGTCCTTCTGACGTGTGATGAGGCTGCACAAATTTCACGTAACACGACCAAATAAACAGACTCCACCATACCGGACTCCACGTGTTGCTCTTTGTTTATTTAGTAAATATTATTTACACGTTTTCAAGAACACATGCTACAGAATTTCATATTTATAGCTCCCAAACAATAAAAACAGCTCTTGAGAACGAAGACAAAGAAAATAAAAACCTGGTGACTAAACAAAGTGTCATCCAGGTTTTGAACACTGAGAAAACATTCAAGTTTTTTTTCTTTTCTGTTATTGTTTTTTTTTTTAATTTTATTTAATATTCAACCATTTCTGATCAAGGCCTCTTAAACTATGCAGTAGTGATTGTGCAGCATATAATATATATTCCTGGTGCTGCTAAAGCTCCCTTTGGTTTGTGCTTCTCTGCAGCTGTGATATTAGCACCCAAACAAATGGAAAAGGGCCCCAGTAGTAACTAATTTATAATTCATGATCTTATTTTTCTTCTTCTTTATTTTAACCTGATGTTGTCTACTTCTTCATCTAATGATGTTGCAGTACCCTTTAATGCAATTTGAAGAGAACCCGGTGCTACAAAGCAGTGCAAGTTTATACTTTCAAAGTCAGACATTTCATTATGCATAGTACAAAACAGTATGTATTTTAACCTATGCAATAGCTTGTATCGATTGCTATGTCGAGTTCGACTTGCAGAAGTCAAATATATATGTATTTACATTTAGAGTTACCATCTAGCTTCCAGTGTCCACACTATCTTAGCATTTTGCTACTATGCAGTCTCAGAAATTGGAGCTCAGTGGAGTACATAAAGAAACTTTAAAATAATGAAACAAAATTTTGAAATCCCTGCATTAATTTCATGGTTAATGTCACAAATTTGATGGTTTCTCATTAGTCTAGTGTGGCCTTAATAGCCACAGTCTTTAATCTTGTCGTTCAGCTTTAAACAAACAAACAAAATCATAAACCTTTAGCAGTGTTCAAACTGACACACACTCACTGGACTCTTCGAATCACACACTGACTGATTGCTTTATATCCAAATTATGGATTATGTACATTTATAGATACACACACAGCCTAGAGAGCACCATTATAGCTTACGATATAACAAACTAGTGACCACAGTAACACTACTTTACATTCAATAGCACACACTACAGTACACTGTACATTAAGGCATGAGGTGTTCTTGATGCAAAACAGCAGAAGATTCGCTGAGAAATGCGATGCACTGAGGAATGGAAACCATGTCTTAACGAACGATGAACTTCATCAGTCCTACCATCAAGGCAAGCTATAGCAATATAGACCCTCCTGCTGCTAAAGTACACCAAACTGTATTTTGAGTTATCTAAACACTATCTATTACTCAAATAATTGAGCACTTAAAAACATTCAGAATTAGAATAAAATCAGAGGGTCATCAGCCTTCTGGTGTTTGCTGTCATCTATGCTGCTGATTAAAATACCTAAAAATGAAAGTTCTCAATTTTTTCTTTGCTTAACAACAGATGATTTAATATAAAAGACAGCAATTTAAAGATACCGCTTCGAACACCAGGACCACCACTCTGATATGCGTTACATTTTTAAACGACTGCAAATTAATGTCTTCTATTTTGGCGGGGCTCTGTTCATGCAGTGTAGTTATTACTCAAGGAATTAATACAAGCAATACATTTAGCCTTTTTCACTGAATTAATTCATACCACTTAATATTTTAAACTCTTTTCTTGGCTCTAATTATGTCTACTTAAAAATGCAGTTGAAAAGAATTATCATAATGGATTAAAGCAAGCCTGAAAAGCAAATGCTGGAACTGATTCTTTTACATAGCATTAGCATGTTTTATGAATGTAGATCTTTATAATGCAATGTGTCTACTTTACTATCCTATTTTACTAGTAGTCAACTGTATATTTGAACTGCCTGTAAATTGTATGTAGAGTAAGATATATAATGGAGGTAAGCACAATGAGTATTAAACAAGTTTGTAGCTGCACAGTAACTAAATGCAAGTCAGATGAGTCAAGTCTGTATTCAGTGTGTGTATTACTCGGTAATACTGTATAATTCTGCTCACTGCCAGCAGTGCACATTTTTAGGTAACAGCACATTAGAGTGATGCAAGTTACTTGCAGTTGATATATTTTTTTTACAATTTACAATACCACCCATCTTCACTGAGCGCCGTGACTGCTGATCGAAATGCTGCAGCCCTTCTGACAGTCAAGTACAACAGTAGATGACAGCTCTGAACGTATACTGTGAGGCGTGCAAAACAAATCAAGAAAAATGATTTGATTGAAACCTTTTCACAACTGTTTTGGAAACATTTTGAACATCTTAGCAATGCAGCCAGTTCCCAGTTCCTTTAAAAGAAATAATAAAGATCTGTTTGAGTGTGTCATGATGCCAAACTGTCCTTAACGCTGTTCAAAAGGATGCCAATACTGGAAGTTCGTGTGTGTGTTTGTCTCTGCAGAGAAGAGTCCAGAAAGTGCTGGGTGTGTAGAAGATGTACTGATGAATTCACATGAAGGGCCGTGAGGAGGCCTCATGCATGCGCGAGTCTTACATATCCAAATGCAACCTCTAATCAACTCAGATCAATCGCTAAAGCCTAAATCATCACCAGAGAGAGAGAGAGATACACATCGCTGTCACAGAGTCCACGTGGTCTCTTCAACTCCAGAAATGCAGCTTTGTGGGAAACTAGCGGAAACCTTCAGTGAAGAACTGATAAAAATGCTCATTGAATGACACGTAGTAAATATTATTGATCTGGTTTGTTTTTGCTGGCATTTTACTGAAAAGACTGATTCTTTCTCTGATTTGGGATCTCTTGTGTCTCCGGACACTGAATCAATTCATGTAAACGACAGCCCTTTTGTGACAAGAGGAAACAAATCACAAGTTGATTGTGTCCAGGCTTGCATCGCCTTCAGTGATGCAAGCTGTACACATTCAAAAATAGAATGACTGTACAAAAATATACATGAGTAGAAGTTGCCAGTATTTTATAACTTATGCGTCCACGATAATAATAGGCATGATCGGAGTAACTGTTTCCAGGTAGGCCATGCTATTGTTACATCCTGTGTGTTATATCTCTGAGACTTAAATTCTGTGTTGAATTGCTGGTTGTTGCAGCTGATTAGCAGCACTTGGTTATCAGTTCAATGTAACTGATGACACCACGGGTGAAAGGTTCTGTGCCAGCAGAGTCCTGTTTTTTAAACTTAAAACTCAGGTGGCAGAACGCACAACAATCCACGTGAGGTGATATTTGCGCCAGATATACTGTACCGTTTGTCAGTAAGGTTCATATCACTGAGATTTGAGTCTCGCGTATAACAAGCTAAAAATCTAAGAAACAAAACTCATTACTTTGACCGCTAGACTGAGCTGAGCTTGGAAACCTGGAGTGCTGTTTGACTGCAGAGGTAAGCAAACAGTAAATGTAACTGTGTGCCTGAATAATTGGGGCATATCTAGCCAGCAGCGCTTATGTTTGACTGGAGCTTTTACAGCTTGCATCCACACTGACGCGCTGCAGAGTGGGCCTCTCCTTACCACTCCGTCAGATGACTGCAGATGAGCCAGAAGATGGAGAGTTCGAGTTAGGGGAAGAAGGAAGGTTCCAGAAGAGCCACTTGCGTTTACACTGCCTCCTCTGGTACAGGTAGTCCTCCTTGTCGCGCTCTTTGCGTGCCCTTTGGTAGTGGTCGTCTTCTTTCAGGTACCACACCGGCGGCCAGCGATGTTTCTCAAAGTATTCTTGGTTCTCTGAATCACAATAAATATTTTCAAGACAATCTTTTCTTTAGTTACTCTCTGTCTCACACTGGTGTTCGCTACTAATGAGAGGAGAGCATTAAAGATTAATCAGATGTTTGTTACCTGCAGACTTGGCCTTCATATCTCGGGGAAACTTGCGGCAGATGCTGTTGTAGTTGGTACAGATGTGGTGAAGACACCAGCCAGTGAGCTGCTGGGCACCGTGGAACTGTCAGCACACAAAGTCATATATCATCACTCTGTGTGTTTTGTTTTGGAGATAAAAAGCAGTGCTGGGGTTTGCTGACATGAAGTGCACATATTTAAAAAAACAATCTATATTTGGAGTACAGAGGCCATTTGAGTTGACCTTACATTTAGACTATCTTGTTTACACTTCTTTGTCAGAGCCATTAAGTAAATTTGTACTGCACTTAGAAGCTTAGTCATGGTAGCATTACTGTGCTAATTTTAGCATGCTGCAGTTAGCATGGCAACTAACAAAGTACAGCAGAAAGTAACAAATTCTAAGGATTCCAATATATATCAACAGACTTTCTCCAATATATTTCCCACAAATCTACCCCTTTTCTTTTCCTTGCTAACAAGCGAAAACACAAACACACAGAAAACAAACAAAAAAAATCTAACAGCCATTAGCCAGTTTGATTTGTTTGCTATATTCTGGTCTGGCAAAGCAGGCGGCAGTGTAGTAATTAAAAAAAGCAACATGAAAATTCATTTTAATGTTTGTGTTTCAGTGGTGAATTGCACCAAATAAATTAAAAATGAGCAAAATGAGCTTGCCGGGTAAATGGAAAATATACCCGTTTGAAACTTAATGACAGGATGATGTACAGTGCTGAGCATGATTCCTGTCTCCCAGTCGCTCACTACACCAAAAATCCTTCAGCTAGGTAAGGGCAGTTTAATTTAATGTGTCTTTTGCCCCACCTACTGCCTGTGAAAACTATTTTAGCCTCAAGAGAAGTCCCCTCTGAGAAATGCCCTCATTAATAATAAAAATAAAATCTATTTTGTCACAGCGTTGTGTAAGTGCGTTAAGAACAATCCCTGCTCGGAATGATTGGCAGGTCACACTACCTGGGCCATATCCAAGTACACCAGCACATCTCCATCGATGTCAGCCCCCATCATCGCCGCCTCCGTCAGCACTGTTACTGTGTAGAGTTCTGAAAGAAACATAAAAGCTGCTCTCTGTAGGCAACGGCTTGGAAGGGCACACTGCGGCTGCATGTCATACAATCCTGTACTTTACAGGAAAATGATACCAAATGTAATACCTGTAAGTGCAACCAGGTGGGGGAGGCAAAGTCGATTGGCAAGAACAATGAGCTCCATTGCATCCAGATCCGAGCGAGAACAAAAGCGGCCCGTGTACAGATATTCTAGCACAGCCCTCATACAGCTGCGAGTTGTGTTGGGGAACAGCACCTTAGGAGCAGAAAACATACAAAATATAACATGATTCAGGTCCTGAAGGATTCAGCAGGTGTGCACAGAGAGAGGAAGAGCGAGAAGGAATCTCCTCTACAACATTTTACACGATCAGACTACAAAAAATATTTACTTTTTGTGCAGCAAGAGAGGGACACATCGTGAGTTTCATAGGTGATCTAAATATAGCTTTACAGAGCTATCTGATACACTATGGATCATTTGAAAAGACACAATCTCAATTCCAAACAATCTAAAAACCTTTTCTCCTATCAGGTGTTTTATGAATCTGTAGTACTTTTAATTCATAGTAGAATCAGGCACAATTAGCAGGCCTCAGAGAACTGCAGTACACTTGGATCACAAAGCCAGTGTAATTGTATTAGAGCAGATTTGCAGTCCTCTAATTATACTTTTTACACACTTTACGTAGTCCATTGGTGTGCTACACGAGCCACTTTGTGTATTTGAGATGTGCTACACAAGTGTGCTTTCTTTAATTATAAGCTAATTAAATGCACTTTTATTTGACTGGTAATGAGTATGTAACTATAAATGCTGAACTACGTGTTTCATACAGGGCTGATTTTAGCCTGTCCTCGACTCACCTCTTTGGTGCAGCTCTCAACAAAAGGCCCGCCAAACATAGCTGCCATCCAGTCACAACTAGAGATGAGTAAAGGCTTGTGGGCCATGATCGTCCCATCATCTAGCTTGAAAACTACATCTGCAACGCAGAAGTGAGAGCTAGTAAAACCTCACTTACACCGGCATCCACTCTACTTCAAGCTGGGCAGACAAACAAATACATGTAATGATTTGCTCTCACCAGAAAAAGTGCCTTTGGCCAAGCACTCTTTGACTCTGTTTGTCCGCCGCACATGGAAGGCTTTGGTGATTTCTTGGTTCATGAAGGCTTCATTGTTGAGTATGTTTGCCACCATCATCCGCAGGTCAAAGACCTCCAGCAGCTCAGCGATGTGAGCAATGTGCATTAGCTCTTTTTCATTCTCGTCTAGCTGGCCAGTGTACAAGTAGCGAAGAACTGCTCGAAAAGGACCGAGCTGCATGGACTGGTCCATGTGGACTACAGTCATAGGCCTGGGGCTGTATGTTATGGGGTCGTCCACAAGCTCTTCCTGGATGCTGACAAAGGCTCGGCTCCACGAGGAGAGCAGTCTGCCCCGCCGGGCGACCTCGGAGTCTTTCAAGGTCCCATCACTAGTGCAGGCCCTCAGGTTGGCCTTGTCTCCATCATCGCTGCTCTCACAAACATCAAAGCTTGCGGCACGCATCAGCAGCTCTCGCCCAGAGATCGGACCCCGAGGGGGTTTTTCGGTCTCCTCATTTTGCATGTCCATAATAAAGAGGTCGTAGAACTTTGAAGAGGATGTCGCCAGGTATATCTTGTGTGCGAAAATCTTTTGTCGCTCCTGCAGGACCAGGATGACATCGGCACAGTGTGGGTCCTCGAGAAGACCGGCTGGATGCTCCTCTGTGGTGGTAGGGGGAGGTGGCACAGTGATTATAGGTGGGGGAGGTTTTGGTGGCAAGAAGGGTGCCTGAAGGAGAGGTCGCTGGACATTTCTGAGGTGAGATTTCCAAAACTGCAGGTGGCGGCGTGAAATGAGCGCAGCTCGGATGGCGTTATCAAAGACGTCCTTGACTCCAAACTGAGCAACAACACTGGTTTCATAATATGGTACTCCCAGCTCTTTGGCCACCTCCCGGCCTCTTTCTGGGGGAAGAATCTCACTGGATTTTATTGGTCTGAAAAATAACATATCAGAAGTAAATCGGAAGTAAATCAACCTTTCGGCCATGAAACTTGAAGGTTCTTGCATATAGAGAGATAAATGCAAAACTGAGTACCTAGCTAAAGGCCTCCGTGCCCTGTTCACTGCCTCCAGGTCAGCATAGCGCAGGTCCAGCTGACAGCCTACCAAGATGACAGGAGCACGGGGACAGAAGTGTTTGATCTCAGGGTACCACATAGTCTTTACATGGTACAGAGAGTTGGGATTGGCGATTGAGAAGCACAAGACCACAACATCAGACCTGAAGGGAAGCCAGAGGGCAAACTTGCTTATTTCAGGTAAGATGAAAGCAACTGATGGTAAAAAGACCATAGAATTTCACATTTTCCCACCTGCCGTATGCAAAACGCCGGTCCTTATGATGGTCTCCAAAAGTATCCCAAAGGCGGAGTGACACGCTGACATCATCCACAACATCTCTTGAGCGCTCCAAAACCTGATAGATGCCAAAAAAATATTTGTATTTCTACAACCACCAGCTTCTCTATATCAAGGGACAAAAAACCCAAACTATTTGAGCTTTCTTACTCACCTCCTGGCATACTCTGTATTGGTCAATTGCCCAGACCGTGGGTACATGTGTGGCGAGTAACTGGTACTGAGTCAGGGTGGCATTGCAGGCCCGGGCGCAGATGAGGCGGGTCTTCCCAACTGCATTGTCTCCTACCACCACACACTTGATAGTTTCAACGTTTGGTCTCTCATAGTCCATATCAGAATCCGTCAGCTGGGGCCTGTCAGAATATAAGGGTGTGCAGAAAGTCGTGTATTAGCACTTTCAGTCCCATACTACCCTGCCATGAACGCTACAGGGACAGACACTGACAAGGCTTCATCTGCACTGCTAATTCTGCCTGCAGAGCTATCAGGGGATGGTCTCGTGACTTCCTTGTGTCTATTCACAGGTTCCCTTTTATTGTTCCTGATGTAGAAAAGAATGAAAGTACTGAGCAAACAACAACGGGAAATATACAGCAAATCAGAGCTAGGCGATAGGTTGGTTTTATTCAACCTTAATTAAAAGGTAGAGAAAAGGCACTCTTAGTTTCAAAAGAGTTAAATAAGTTTAAATGCTACTGCTCCTCTTTTAATAAAGGCTGCTGCAATGCTACATGTGTGACACATCCCTGCAATTCTTCCAACCATCAGCAAACCTAAAATTCCCTTTCTTTTTTCCCCATGTCATTACATCTCAAGCATAGCACCCCAACCTTATACCTCAGAGCTTATAACTTAAGTCATCACAGCCCTCATGCATGTGGCATGTACCTAAATGAAACAATAGGAATAGGTAAACAGACTATTTCTGTGTCTTGAAAATGGTTGCTGACGATTTAGGTCGCTGTTCCAGTTTCCAAGGGAACTGTGGTTGGTGTCAGTGTGTTAGACCCTATATCAGACAAGCCTCTGTGATTTATGCTCTTTTTTGATTTGATGTATAGAGACAACACCACTGTTACGTGTCGTAACGTGATTTTGAACCATCTGAAACCCAAGTCACGCCATGTTTAATTTACACATCCAGAGCTTACACGAATAAACAAGAAATCTCCATCCGAGCCCCCCCCCTCTTGAAAGCGTAAGCGGACTGGAATATAGCCTCCATTCATATTTATATTCTCAGATAGTGCTGCCTTCTTATGAATGAAGCCAGCTACCCCTACCTGGAAGTCAAGTGCCCACTATCAGGAAAAAACAAAAAAGCAGCTCCCTTTCTAAAGCATAACTTCTGCTGTTCTTATACTAAAAGGACTTTCTATCCAAAACACTTTTGCAGCATCATTTGCTTACTTTGGTTCACACAGTGCTCTAAATATTACTATCAAGGGTTACTATGATTTCTTTGCCTCATGGTTACTTTGTAGCCATTCATAAAAAAATCGGGCTCTTCATTCACTGCATAGTCCGCATCACCATAGGCTTCTCTCACCTTTCAAAACAACTCGCAGTCTGACCTTAGGCTGGGCCTGTCTGATACTATAGAGATACCCCGCCCCTACAATTGCTCATTCAAATGCCCTTTCCTGTTACAGACTACAATGCGCAACTCACGAATTAATTAATGATTTTTTAAAATGTGGTGAGATATACTATATAACGCACAGTGCCTTAAGTCGATCATCTTAAAAACACATTTTTTAAGGAGCCTCGGTTATCTGCCATAACAAGGATGATAAAAACGTGCATACCCTACCAGAAGGACCGAGCAGTGCCTCCCTCCACCACCGAGACACTAGTCATGAGGCTCTGCTGCATTACACGTTATGTAACGCCCCGTCACTGACTCTTGAGCCTGTTTATCCGGCTCCGAGTTCATCGCAAAAACCAGCCTCCCCCCATAATAAAATAAGCGAATTAAAACCACTCTGACGCTGTGGTCATAACGGTTGCCGACCATCCTTACCGCAACATAAGGAAGTGCTGCATCGGGTTGGTCGATGAACGAGATAAAAAGCAGGGCTCCATCGGATGCGTCTTGCACCTGACGGCAGCTCGTATTTAACTTCATCTTCAAGGCGAGGTGAACGAGGCTTGGAAATAGCCGATGTTTCAGGAAAGGTGCTCTGGATCGGTGTGACGAGCCCGATGGCACTGGCAGAAACGCGGACGCTGAGGTGAAGTCCAACGGTGCGATGCAGAGCTGCAGCCCTGACCGTCATAGACCCACCTCCACTTACTGGATGGCCTCCGTAGCTAATAATAGGCAGGCGCACAGACGGGGAAAAAAAGAAAAAAGAAAACCCCCAAACCTATTTATTACAAAACACTGATCCGCTCATACTTTATACTTTATTTAGCCCAGGTTATGATTAATTCATGCAACCTGCGAGACCTCGGACACGTTAAGCATGAATGATCAGCTCCCTTCTAATCATAGTGGTGTAAGAAGGGGTGTGTCAGGTGGATTTACAGCGGAGAAAGACCAGGGATTAACTGTTGAATGCATGTATACACTAAAACACACACACACACACTCACACACCCTACACGTGCAGCAACTTGCAGGCATGTCGGATACACGACAAAAACGGAATAAATTCCTGTTTGTTTAAGACATAAGAGACTTCACTGTAATTGTGACACTACCACACCATGAAAACGAAGTTAGATTGTACTCAATACAATTAGTAAATAAATAAAAAAATAAAAAAAACAAAACACAACAGTAAGAAAAAAATAATAACAATCTAACTAAAAAACGCTTAAACACTAATAGAAATTAAGAAATAATACAAATATATTAAAGGAAATACACAGACTTTAGCAGACTTTTGAGACTCTGTCCCTTTTTTACAAGTTGTTATGAAGTGCACATTTTATATTTTGATATGACTCACATTATCGCTACAAATACGTTAACTGTTAACATTTGCCTCGTCATTACAGTGTCACGCAATGTTCCCTCTAAGCTGCGCGCGTGCGCAATTGCGCAATGCTGGCACGGTCTCTGCGCACAAAAAATCTGCGTTGCGCACAAAAAAATCTAACCTGATTTGAAATTAAAATTGAAACTTTAACAATTCTGTTTTGCAGTGTTAGTCAGTAAGTGACTGGCTGCGCCAGTGGGCTAAAGCAGTTAATTAAAAGTAGTCTAACATAAATGTAAATGTTGTAATTAATAATTAGCCAATTAATTAATAAACCAGGTAACTTGGATGGATTCGATGCTGGCGTGACCACAGTGGACACGTCTACTGATGTTGCTCACAGTGGTCCAAGGGACCGCTCAGGGAGTTTGTGTGTTCGCTCAGACACATGAAAAATTAGAGGGAACATTGGTCGCAAGCACGTACTTTGACTTTTAAATTCCCAAATTTGAATTATTTTTCTTTCATATTACCAAAATGATGCTGTTTGGAGCTTCTTACTTAGCAATAAAGACCCAAGAGACCTACGAGAGTTGTAGGTCTGTAAGTCACCGCCGTTCATCAGTTTGTGTTAAAGCTTTTATTTTCAGCATTAAAACAACTGTGTTCAGTGAATCAGATTCTCCTGGATTTACTTGACATTTATCATAATCACCATACATCATCCTTCAGTGTCAGCAGCTAGCTAATGTCAGCTATTTAACTGCAAAAACATATCAATGGATCTAATTGGCAGGAAGTTTAGCTATTGTTTAACTTCAGTGATTTAACACACACGCACAAAAGAAAAAAAGCAACTCACTCATGGGTACTGACAGCCATGGTTTCCAAAGTTAAGGCCTACTAAAAGTGAGTTTGCACTGTCAGTGAAGTAGCACTTCCTTAAAGTCCAGCTCCCTGGCAGACCGCTGTTGTCCTCAGCCTCAGTGTTCCAGTTATTTTGTCATCTGTGTTAGAAAGCACAACAATGCAGTCTGGTGTTTGTTATCTATGTTTCAGAAGCAAGAGGATCAAATTACAGCTGACCTTTACACCGACTTGCAAATGTTACAATACCGAAGCTTACGTGGAGTTGCTCAAAAAGAAATCAGACCGCTGAGTTGATTTTAACAAAGAAACTTCTCCAACAGATTCATGTCCTAGTGCGGGTTCATTTCATTCAGTATTTCCAAAACACGTGACAAATCGCAAAGTGAAATGCCGGTTTGTTGGCGCTCTGGAGCACTGAGTATTACTGGCCTGATTCATTTACTGTTTACGCACATACACTGTGCGGTGCATGGTTTGGTTTAAGGAAACTGCAGTGTTCAGTCTCCTCCAGCAGGTGAGGCTGACAGTCTAAATTTGACTTAATCCTCTTTTATATAGAGGGTAGAGAAAGGAGAAAGTCCCTTCAAAATAAAAGCCACGCGGCATAAAATGTTATAGGCAAGGCAAGTTTATTTATATAGCACAATTCAACAACAAGGTGATTCAAAGTGCTTTACAGAGACATTAAAAAACAAAAATAATAAAAAGCATGATTTAAAATTGATTAAAAAAAACAGTAAATAAAATCAGTAGTTAAAATATAAGTTTTGAAATTTAAGCTTAAAAGTGTGGATTTGGTGCTTTATTCAAATGCAGCTGAGAACAGGTGAGTCTTCAACCTGGATTTAAATAAACTGAGTGTTTCAGCTGATCTGAGGCTTTCTGGGAGTTTGTTCCAGATATATGGAGCACTTTTGTTTAAGTAGCAGTCTTTTATAGCTCTCAGTCAAAACATAAAGAGCGTGTTATCTTCAGGATATGAATACAAATTGAAAAAGACACGCCTACGCACGTTATTAACTCATTATTAGCGTATTTATTTATTGTTTCAGATGAATCTGCTGTCAAAGAGTTCTTAAACAAAAGGCTGATAAACAAATGATTGTGCTTTTGTAAAAGTAACATATCTGTTCCTTATTTGTTATCAGTTACGTTCCTGATAACCCGTAGGAAATGTGGGAAAACAACAAGGCGTTTTTTTTTTTTTTACAACATGCAAAGCATCCCAACTGGCTTTAGTTTCTTCTTTTCATAACTTTAACAGTTTGGACGGTTATAGATCAACCAAGCGTGACACCGATTATTTGTTTCATACTATATGATTCACAAAGTGAAGTATTGATTTTCTACAGTTGGAATTGTGCAACAGCAGAACTCAGGTATAAAGGTTGTGTAAGCAATATCTTTGTCCTCAAGTCCAGCCAGACTGGGGTGTCCGGGATCATTCAGCTTGTCAGAGGATCATTGCAGTTTTTGGTGCTTGCTTTGTTTTCTCTATGGCTTCTGCTGAAACAGACCAGACCGAAGCTCTCTTCTCTCTGAAGTCCTACCATGTCTCAGAAGAACTCGGCTTCATCCTTCCAGATCCTTTGGTACGTTGAAAAGCTCTTTTGAAGTTCTGTGTGTGTTATTTTAGCTTTGCTTGTTTCAAGTTTGTGATGTAACATTATTACATTTTATTCACATTGTATTACTTAAAAACCAAACCTTTAATAAGAATTTGCCAATTACATTAATCCTTATAGCGCCAAAAAAGCTGTTATAAAAATGTTAACTTTAGTATTGATTGAGACCAACAAAGATGAAGGAAGTGAGCATTATTCCTGGAAGACGTTTACAAAATCACATTTTTGCATATAGAAGAGAGCAAAAATGGAGAGAACAATAATGTTCATAACTTCTGTAGTCAGAAATAAAACATGAAGCACAGTGATGGATGGGAGAACTGGTTCCTAAAAAAGAAGCTTAGTAAGTTAAGGTCCTGCTTGGACACAAGCACACAACACACATGATGGTCACAAGTTGTGAACATTTCATTTTGAGCCCCTTGAGCCATTTGGATTTTAGTGAATTTGTTGCTTTGCCATTTGAGGACAACATGAACTTGGATTTGTTTGCATTTTACACCAACTACAGTTGTGTTAAATGGTACTGACCAACATTAACATTTTCTCATGATGTGCATTTAAAGGAAGAGCTTCCACCTTATTACCAGCCATGGATGGATATCGCCCTGAGAATCCCAGAGCTTGCACAGTCCCACGAGTTGCGCTCCCGTATTAACAAGGTATTTATAATGACAAGCACCATTCACGATGACTGTGAAGCAGTTGCTCAGTACAGTTGTCTATGACCAGATGCCACTGCTGAGCAGCAACTTTCTGCAGAAACACAAAGAGTTACGACTGGCCCACCTGGCTCTCAGCATGATGACCATGGGCTACGTCTGGGAGGAGGGAGAGAAAGATACAGTTGAGGTAACTAACTGTCTGTTAGTTTTTCTTTTTCTTTTGCCTCCTGTTTTCTGAATGCTACATGTTACCTTAAGTGATTCAGTTATTATGACTGATTTCTCTTTCATATTCTTTTAAGATACTGCCACGCAGTCTGGCTGTTCCATACTGGGAGGTGTCACAACGCTTAGGGCTTCCCCCAATTATCACACATGCAGATGCAGTATTGGCTAACTGGAAGAGGAAAGATCCTGACGGGTAAGGCCGCTAGTCTCCTGCCAGCAGTTTGAGTAAACCCAGCAAATGTGTATAAATATGTCCTGTTTTTCATGTCCATCTGTATATCTGCTGTGACAGGCCTTTCAACATGGAGTGAGTAAAATTCTGTTTCTGCACACAGTATAATACAATATGTGCTATCATACTATAATATGCACAAAGTTTCATGGCTTACATTTGTCAAACAGGAACCTGGAGTTGTTGGTCAGCCTCCCGGGTGGAGAAAGTGCCCGAGGTTTCTTCTTGGTCACTCTGCTGGTGGAGCTAGCTGGAGTTCCTGCGGTGAAGGTGAAGATACATTAAAAACAGGAAACATCCTAAAATGTGCACTTGATAATTGTTGTTAACTGACAAATATAAGGGCACCCTTAAAGCGAGGACATTTCTAACAGAACCACTGCTTTGTAGAATATTCCCACGGTGATCAATGGTGTGAGGTGTGGCGACACCGAGGCTGTGGCCAGAGGCTTGGAGATCATCAGCCGGTCTATTGAGGACATGACTGACGCACTCAAACTGATGCAAGGTACTTCTTCAGATGTAAAACCTAAATGTGTTACAGCCTTTTTCCAAAAATGTTTGCACCTTATGTTATGTGAAGGCTGATGTGCAGGCAGGAGTGGTGGTAAGGAGGACCCAATGTGCAGACACTTGGAGGCAAACGTTAATTCAAAAAACTTAGCTTTATTGCTGGATGGTAGAAAACAGAAACCTAACTGAACTAAGAACATGAACTAAGAACATGAACTAAGAACATGAACTAAGAACATGAACTAAGAACATGAACTAAGAACATGAACTAAGAACATGAA
>NW_005187434.1:623124-637390 GCF_000239375.1 Pundamilia nyererei | reverse complement strand
GAACTAAGAACATGAACTAAGAACATGAACTAAGAACATGAACTAAGAACATGAACTAAGAACATGAACTAAGAACATGAACTAAGAACATGAACCAGTTGACAGGCAAACCACACAGCATGGTAGACAGTAGATCACAACACAGAGGAAAACACAGGGCTTAAATACACAGAGGGAGCAATCAGTGAATGAGAGACAGGAGAGAAACACAGCTGGGACAAATCAGGGCTAACGAGACAAGGGAAGCAAAACCAGATACATTAATATGAGACACGGACTTTCATAGTAAAACAGGAAACATAACACAGAGACACGGACTTGACAAGGGGATACAGCTGACAGGGGAGACAGAGCAACTATAGAACACAGAAACATAAACCATAAGACAGAGAACTCTAACAAAGACACCAAAAGACTAGAAATGATAAATAATGGCAAAATCAAAGTTCAATAATAATGAAAACTCAAAACTCTGGGTCAACGACCCAGGTCTCCCAAAACATTATGCTGTAGACAGGGTTAGGGTTAGTTCAGGACATGGACTTGTTTAACTTTGGTCTTGCTTTTCTAATATGTATGGAATATGATGCGGTATGATTGCTGAAATGATGTTCTCTATCTTGTTTAAACAGTATGTATGTTTTTTTTTTGGTTGAGGTGTTAACTGTGTTTCAAAAAGTGTTTTTATCCCTATGCAGTTAAATAATTTAGCATAGTTTGCAATGCAGTGGCAGCTGAGGGTCCAAAGATCACAGCTGTTTGTTGTTTGCTTTCAGCATACAAAGACTTCTCAGAGCTTTAAATGATGTTTAACACGGGTAGAAAACTCCCTTCCCTGAATCTTTTTAAATTTAAATTGAGAGTTATTTGTAAATGACTGAAACGTTTACCTGTGCTGTCTTGAAATGTATGACCCCGCCTCTTGCCCAAAGCCAGCTGGGATCGGTTCATTGATAAAGAAAGAAAAACGTTTTTTAATGATTGCAAATGATTCAATTCTTGCCTTTTTCTTTTCTTTTTTTTCGTGATTATTGTAAAATGAATCCCATTAACAACTGTTTTCTTTTCTTCCCTAAGTGCATGTGGACCCTTCAGTCTTCTATGGCATTATGAGGATCTACCTGTCTGGGTATAGAAATCTATTGCTGTTTTCTCTCGATTCACATAGTTGCAAAGTGAAACATGTTTTTGAGACCTATGTGCATGCCCGTGTCACATAATCATACTTAGATGGAAAGACAACCCGTGTATGCCAAAGGGGCTGGTTTATGAAGGGGTCCAGACAGCGCCGATGAGGTATTCAGGAGGGAGTGCTGCACAAAGCAGTCTGCTGCACTGTTTTGACGAGCTTCTGGGAGTCAAACATGAACCAAAAAGTGGTAAAAAGGCTGACGAATTGTCAATAACATGATCCCAACTGTGCCAGAGATGAATGTAAAGAATTCACTGCTTTTGTTTTTCCCCAGCTTCCTTTCTAATCTACATGAGGGACTACATGCCACCCCTTCACAAGAAACTGATCAACGACATCTCCTTGCAGCCGTCCCTGAGGAGTTTTGTCCAGCAGCAAGATCGCAAGGACCTCAACAATGTCTTCGATCTCTGTGTTAAAAAGCTGCTGGCTTTGCGCAGCTACCACATCAATGTCGTCAGCCGCTTTATCACAGTACCTGCTGCCCGTGCTCGACAACTGCGTGACCAAAACCACAACTCAGATGGCGAGATGATCAGCAGAGCACCCACAGCACTTGAGGAGAGGGGCACCGGTGGCTCAAGCATAATGTCTTTCCTAAAAACTGTGAGGGATCAAACAAAAGATACATTGCTGCCCGAGGCGAGCAGAGAAATAAAACATCACAGCTGAACTGTCATCACAGAGGAACCGCGAGTCATGCAAATCAAATAAAACCACCAGAAAAAATCAACTCTGATGACTTTCCGCACTATTTCACTTGTCTTTAAAAGGATAGCTTTTGGCAGAATGAAAGCGAGGGGCCTCTTTTGATTGTCTTCCATGTAGCTTTGGCGGGTCTGTAAACAAACCTCAGCCTAATAGACACGAGTGATACCCGTCAATCGATCCAAACCATGATTTAAACCACTACTGTTGCTTTCCATTACACGCAACCACTAATCGCTTCTTTAATCTGAACTGGAATGTGAAAAAAAGAGCATCATTTCAAGATCCAAATATTTTGATGACATTTAAACATTAAACAGTTGAAATCAGTACTAACACTCCTGTAATTTTGGTAAATGAGACTGAGAAACCAAGATCAAGTGTATTTTTCAAATCACAAAGATTTCTTGGTTTCTCCAGCCTGAAGATTATCTTAAATCATCCACCGCTGGTATGGAAGTAAAAACAACTGACTTTCTGCTTTTAAGTAAAATAATCAGGGAAAATAAAGTACTGCAGTACCGTGTGAAACCATGGTAGGGCACTAAAGGGCAGCATTACGATGAGCTACCAGAGTGGGCAGCCTATGAGAGAAGCAAGCCTGATTTGGCCTTGACAAGCAAAACTGACCCCATGATGATAATAATGTGTTATTCATTAATTGCAGTCTTGTGATGATGTATTGAAATTCACATCCACTCATTAAAGTACCAGGATGGAATCTGACTCTTCCATCTCAGAAAATAATCGTCCTTTGTTGTGTCTTAACTTCATGGCGCTGATTCAGAACAGGGTTGTCATGTCAGAACACAAAGCAGAGTAGAGACGCATCGACTTATCAGAGTGGTTACCTCAGCTATCCTGCCTTCTTCCTCCAGCCCACATCCAGCCCTCACATGCCCCACCATACTTCCTGAACCCACTGTGTGGAAAACCCAGGGCAATGAAGGGATGGATTGTGCCATGAATGGCTCATGCTGTGTAATCTTCTCCTTTCCTGGCTCATCTCCACTGGTATTTCATTACAATAACAGCCTCGCCAGATCAGATAAGAGAGATGGTGTGGCAATTAGACATGACAGTTTCCCCAACCTGAGTGACCTACTTTATCTTGAACTCTTTTCACATGCTGGTGAGCGGGAATGACAATAGAAGAGGCAAATGGAGAGAACACAATTACACACGCGGCCTGTGAAAGGTTTTAGCGTGAGAGATATGTGTCTGTGCATATGGAGACAGCAATTTTAATTTCAGTTTACTCTGACAAATTCAGAGCAAATACCTACAAATTTCAAATTAAGCTGGGTGTCATTTGTGGGTTTTGTACTTAAACCGAGGCACTCAGGCAGCCATAGAGAATGTTTCTATAAGATGACAGGGAGGTCTTAGGCGAGGAGGTGAAAGGTGAACAGAAACTGGAAATGGGTGGTGATAGGCCGAACAGTGTATTCACATCATGGGGATCTGATTAGAGCCATCATTGTCCAGCCAAAGTAAATAATGTCTTTCCTTATTGCCATGTAGGTGGAGGACTCCCTGACAACCCTACAGTAAACACAGGCCATCTCTAAGGATGTCTTCATTGTGTAGTCGGGGCTGGGCCTCTATGGCCGCTATAGTTTCACCTTGCATCACACAGCTGGTTTCAGTATAGGAATGACACATGTGCATGAACACACCTGTACTAACAAGGTTGTGACATGTATTATGTAAATAATAGGGTGAAAGGTGTCAAGTTTTGCCTTAAAGGTTCACATCGGCTGCAAAAGTTTAGTCGTGATTGTTAAATATGTGACATTTCTTCACTGCCGCACGCATCAGGAGTCTCTGTTTTTTGAGAAATCTCCTAAGACATCCATATTCCAGCTATCTGACAGGATAACAGACAAGGGTTGTCCTTTTGGTTAGAGAATCGGATATCTGTGCCTTGGTGGTTAACCACGGGATATCCTGGATTCTGTTATTTCAAAATTGAATTTATGATGCTGCTGCTTACCTCAAGCCAAGCAAAGCCAGGACCTTTTCTCACCCTGTGAGGGAGCAGCCTCGATGGCAGCAGGGAGGGACTGATTGTCTTTGGCGTGCACATGACGGGTGTAGTCTGGAATTATGGGCTACACATACAGCACAGTAGGTGACTTGGTGTTGGGTTTCAACTTTCCACTCATCTTGACTTCATTATCTTTGTCAAACATCTATTTACACACACCCAGAGTTCAGAGACATCTTCATCATTTACTGATGGGAAACACCCTGAATTTGAACTCTTTTCAAAGCTATTTTATGAACTGGGCAAAGAGAGTCTGAGAACCCCAGGGGCACCCGAAGCAAGGTCAACTACATATCATGTTGGTCTGTGTAGAATAATTGAAAATTTGTAACCAATTTTCACGTCTAAACACCATCCTCCTCGGGCTAAGAGGTCTAAGTGAAGAAAATAATTTTAAGTACTTACATGTTTGGTTATTTCTGGTTTTGGTAAACTGCTTATGGAAATTACAAACAGAGTAAAGTGTCACATAAGTAAGATCAATAATGAGAACAGGCCAAATTCTCTCAAGGAAAGGTGACCCAGTGCTACTTTTATTACCTACTTTAACTTGGGACACACTGGGAAAGGCTAATGCCACATGGCTGTCCAACAAGCCATAGCCACAATATAAGACTCTTTTTTAAAATTCATTTTTCATTTGTACTGAGATTGACTGTCTGAAAGCATATTTTCTCCCATATTAGCTTCTATATGCTGGTTCCCACTGAAATTACTCCTCTCATACAAGGTCTTAAATATTCAGGCCTCATCTTATTTTAAAGATTTCCTAGTACCGTATCACCCCAAGAGAGCACTTTGCTCTCATACTGCTGCCTTACCTGTGGTTCCTAGAGTATTAAAAAGTAGAATGGGAGGCTTTCAGGCTGCTCTTCTGTGAAACCAGCTCCCAGTTTGGATTTGGGAGACAGACACTGTCTCTACTTTTAAGACTAAGTTTAAAACTTTCCGTTTTTGATAGAACTTATAGTTAGACTAGATTGGCTGACACTGAATGCTGAGTGTTTTGTCTTCACTTTGCATTTAATCATTACTTATTATTAATATTTAATCTTTCTTCCACAGTTTATGCTTTTTGTCCCGTTTTCCTCCCTTCACACCCCAACCAGTCACGGCAGGTGTTAATAGGGAATTTTTCCTTTCTGCTGGCCCCAAGTGCTTGCTTGCCTCCTTGTTTGACAGTTGGGGTTACTCTGTTTTATTCTAGGGTATCTACCTTACAAAATAAAGCACCTTAAGACAACTTCTGTTGTTGTTTGGCACTATTTAAGTAAAGTTGAATTGAAAAACTGAATTGAAATTAAAGTCTGATGAAATATATGTGTCAATTATGAAAATAAATGACAGAATAAATAGGGTGTCTTCCATTTCTCAGCATAACATAGATTGAACCTTTAGATGGACTAGGAACACTGTACAAAAATCGCATATGAAAAAAGGGTTATAAGCACAGATTACGAGCTACAGAAGATGACTGTCACGCTGCAAGACTTGCTTCTAGAAGGTTTTTTTTGTCCACACGTAGCTTTTTTGTGTGTGCTGGAATCACACAAGGCTTTAAGCACCTCTCTCAAATGCTTATTGTTGCTAGGTTACAGAAACTGTCTTCTTTAAAGTTTTCTCCTTCACCATTGTTGACAGTGTGGACATCTTAAAGGCAGTCCCAACCTGATTTTGATTGGTGAAGGAAGGTACAGTCACAAGCACTCTGCAATGCAATCATTTTTGCACAAAGGACTCGCTGTTAGTAATCAACTTGATAGGAGTTGTATGCTGACAGCTGTAAATCTGTACATACAGATCTTAATAGTAATATACTTTCAGCAGGGTTTCCAGCAAGCTATTGTTAAATTTAGTCGCATTAGACTCATGTTGCAATGTTACAACTGTCCTTATCATCGGTTTCTCTGTCACACACAACACGGCGCACATTAAAGCATTACAAAACTTCATGAAAACATCAACTGCCAATCTGTTGTGTGTTTCCAATGCTAAATCATCATCCCAAAAGTACATGCAAAGTTACTAATTAGTCACCGTTTGGTTAAAAGTTATAGGTTTAGAATGTGTTTAACATTACCAATGTAACTAACCTCCGGCATCCAATTAATGGGAAACAGCAATTAGTGTTCCTAATGGGGAAAGGTTTTCTGTCAGACTTTCAGTTTTCTTAAGCTAATGCACAAGGAGCGATTTGCTTGTTGCACATTGCTTTGAAGCTAGTTGGTTACTAAGCCAACGTTCAAGGCTGTGGTTGCCTAGGTAACCAAAGCCTGGTTGTCCCCCAACCCAGTCAGTTCATTTAATGCTCTGCTCTAATCAGCCCTCCAAGCATGGATGCACTTGGTCACGTAACAGACACGCTCTGCTGCTCTGTTAGCTAAGTTAACTATTTACAGAAGTAACAATGCCGTGCAGGTGGAAGTTACTTCATTCAAATATCTCTCCCCCACAGTTCTATGGTCTCTGGTTGAGACGGTGCTGTAAATTGCTTCTTGTATAGTGCAGCTTTGTAACAGTTTGTAACAGTGTACAGCAGAGGTCAACAAGGGCCCAACAAGAAATCTTTATCCCAAGGCCTCCAAGGTGGTTAATCCAACCATGGCTCTGAGTACCCTAATAACAGGCTGTCATCACCGCCAGTTTGAAATGTACTTTTGTTTATCCCTGTGTCCTCTTTCTAAAGAAAGTTAGGCAACACTTTTAGTTTGAGGGTGGGAATCAGGAATCCTAATTTGCAGTCTAGTTGGATAGCATTTGGGTGGTCTGAGTAAACATGTGAAAAAAGATGATGCAGTTTACCCCAGGGGTACGGGGTTCTTCAAATACCGTGGTCCTAACAGCTCTCTGACTGGTGAATCATCTTTCCTACAGTACCTGTGAAGGTTTTTCGTAAACCAAACGCAGCACACAGTCACTCTGTTGTGGGTTTCCAATGCACTTTCATGCTTACCAGTCACAGTTAAATAAAACATCAAACTCATGTTTCACCTCGCCTGTCTTTCACATAATTTGTAAAACTACTTGTGCGGTCTGTAAGAGCAGGTTAAAGGCTTTTGATGTAGTCACTGAACAACAACTTTATCTCTTCCTCCCCACAGACTAGACTAGAGCAGCATGCCCACATGAAAAAAGATTTTAAAAAAGAGAGAGGAGCTGTCGTGTTCACAGTCATCTTGAAAGGCTGCTTTTCAGGTGTAAAATTACAGTTGTTGCCCAATTTGATGATCCAATCCAGATGACATCATTGACTTAAAAGGAAAGCACTCATCACATTTGCAACCTGAACTCTTCCACTGAAAAACCTGTAAATTTTCTCCACCAGTGATGGATACACTGCTTCCTGCAGTATTTTCTTGGAAGGAGGACTGTCTCACCTTTATGCTCCATCCTGCCAGGCGTGGGAGTTGGGAAGTGTAATCTGGACAAGAATGTAGCTATACAGAATGTAGATTGCAGTTAAGTGTTAGATCATCTGTTTTATGCCTGAATTATGCTTCATTGGGAAATCCACATCCGTAAGTTGTAAGTTAATCCATAACTTACAACTCCTTTTAACCCTTTGCCGTAACCTTCTACGTAACTTGACATTCCCTTCTAGAGAAATAAAACTGCATGTCGGGTTGATGTAGCCTACAGCAACCGAATGGCGTGGAAGGTTGCGGTGTAGAGTTAAGAGGAGTTTCTGGTTACGTTTTACGTTTGGACGTAGATTTCCCGTAGACGTTTACATGCTTACTGTGATTTGCAGATGTCATGTGAACATATCAGTTTTAACTTAGCATGTTAGCATGCTAACATTTAGCCTATAACGCTAAACATAAAATACAGCTGAATCACATGAGAAAGCATTTTATTTGCAAATAAAGTTACAAATAAATAACAAATAAATAATGTGTCAGAAACCAAAGTAATGGATGAACTTAAATTTTAACTAAATGATCGATGAATCTCTGACAACATTCCCACCAGAGTGGTTTCTCTTGGCAAATGCTGGAGCTAGAGGTAAATTGAGAGGATTACTAAAGACATTCAAATAATTTGTCAGGGGATCATAAATGTCAAAAGAAAATTTCATGGCAATCCATCTTGTTTTGCAGGGTTTAAATACTGAACTATGACACACTCCCATTGTAGTGACCTTCAGCACAGCTAGCTTATTGACCTATCTCTCATTTCATCCATGTTTGTGTGAAAGATGGCCTCCTTTAAATAAATGCACCGATGCAGCAACAAGAAAAACAAAGCTATTTCAGAGAAATATGCTCTGACAAGGTCAGTAAACTGAAATAAAAAATTCTAGGACAACGGGTACCCGAGCGATGCATTCATTCCTCTTTGCTTTGTAGTGGCTGAACATTGAATTCATGGCCATTGGATATTTTCAAAAAAACTGAGGACATGTCAGGCACACTGGGACTTTAGGAAAGTGATGAACAAAGAAGTTAAAGAGAAGTTAAAGTCAGAATCACATTAAGCTGTGAATATTTTTCAATAATATAATTATATAAAGCCCTACCATAAACTGGTGACATGCCCAAGTCCTCCTCCCCCCGAACCCCATGACCGTGAACTGGATAAGCAGCTGGATGGATGAAGAAAAATAGTTGGATAGGTGGATGATTTCATCATCCAATTAAATTGCAGTCTGCATGAAAATTGCCAGTTAAAATTACAGCATTTATAATTTGAGTTTTCTTACTTTTGTTCTAGCAATTGATTGCTGGATAACTCCCGGTGACCAAAATTTCCCCTACAATTCGATTAGACTTGCTGAATGGTTTCCTGAGAGACCTAAACCGCACGTGTTAAATCTGATTTCAATAGCTGCTGGAAGAATACATGACATTCAGATGGTTTTCCTCACCGGATTAGCAGAGGCCCACACGCGTCACAGCCTTTTGTCTTAAAGGTTAACACAACTTTGAGCTGTGTGACAGGGAACAGCCACAACCACTCGTCATTGCTGAGTCACTGCTGCATGGTCCTACCAGGTGCAAATAAGACAGCCCTTTGATCCCACACACACACACTCCTACACGTGAGTGCACACACACATGCAAATGCACTTTAATGAGCAGGCACATGCCATCCCTAAGTGAGGACAGATGCATGCTTGTGCAGTCCTGCACTCCGTCATGACCTGCTGACAGAAACAACGTGCGTGTGTGTGTTTTTACTCCTGCTTTCCCTGCTTGGCTTTCCTCTCATGCCACACTATTGTCCTCTCTCTCTCGCTCTGCTGATTGACTTCCTCTTCCTCTGAGTTGTCGCTAATGTCACCTTCCCTGCTGGCGCCCACACACTCTTTTTATCAACGGCTTCTCATCCGGGTTATGAAAATACAGGAAGTTTCCTGGGGATCTCCTGCATGGAAAAGAAATGTCCATCTCTCCCTGTCGCACACTCGTGTACTTCTAGATAAAAGACACAATGTGCGATAAGGGGCCATGAACTGGCTCAAGGGTACACCTACACCATAGCTACTGGTCACCTCAGGAGATGAAGATGATATCTGCACTAATGATGTTCGCACCTCCACATTTAACACTGGCATCCACAGGAGCTTTGCAACAGGTTGAGTGACAAGCCAAATCTGTGACATGGCTATATAGACAAAAATAGACAAACACTGGAAGATCAGATTTCACTGCTCAGTAAAGGCTTCCAAGCAGTGAAAAGATAAATACTATAATTCACCACAAAACTGTTTGTGCAGCGGGAGAAGAAAGTCTTTCCTCTCAAACCCTCCTGCCATTCAGTCATGGACATTCTGTACTGCAGTTGTTGGAAACAGATCCCGGTTTGCTTTTTCTGCATGAGCTAAAGCTCATTAATCCACACTGGTGCTGGCTTACTTACGCAAGAAAGAATTGGGACTTCCTTTGGAAAGCAGCTGCTGAGAAATGGAATGAAAATCTCGCAATGGTCGACTAATTCCAAACTTCCCTGGAAAAACATTCCACTTCCTTCCAAACGAGATCCCGACTTGTTTGCATACATGGCAGGGAGAGGGTGGGTAGCTCCAATCGGGGGACAAGGTGGAGACGGACAAGGTCATGCAGGTGGGAAGAATGGTCAGGTGCTCGTCACAGGGCTTAGATGCAGAACTGTTTCAGCACTGAAACAAAGCCTTTTCTTTCTCTTTTTTTGTGACTCAAAACAATTTTAAAAAAAGTCTGCATTTTAGCAGATCCAACACCTCTTTGTGCTCCTCCTGACCGTGGCATATCAGCATTTTCACTGATTAAACATGCAGGCTACATGAAAATCCAAATAAGATTTGGGACTAGATTTTATGACTGAAGCAAACCGTTATAACTATTTGCATATTTTTAAGCATCATACGGGCTTTAGAAGATTTTTGCAGTTTGACAAGACCAAAAAAGATCAAGTTGCGATATGCTCTTTTTTAATAAATGGATTTCAAAGTTGTTTTGGGCGGTGCTGTTTACATCATAACCGCTTCTGTTTCCTTCATTCATGTTTCAGGAAGGCTTTAACACACTGTACTGTTCAAGGTTATTCAAGCTTAAAACATTGAGTGGTTCTACTGAATGAAGCTGACGTCAGCCAACATGCCCACACTATGTGACTATATTTAGTCTATATTATATTACAGTGGAAACTAACACTTGATATCATCATTGTTTGCAAAGATATAGAGTAATTACTGACCACAACAGGGTGCTTTTTGTTGTTTGTGCCTTTTGAGTTTACCTTGGGTGCATTTGTTGGTGTTTGTGTGTTTGTGCGTGCGTTGGTGTATTATCAACAACACGGACAAAATGCAGTCTTGGAACTATTGCGAGCTACCCCTACACCCACGGCAGCAGGTAAAGCAGGTGTTATATGTTTATCTGCCTTTTTGTCCGGTCGTCCTTCTATAAACACTAATTTTTTATTTTTTTTTTGTACATTCACGATAGCTTCACATCTGTTTTGAATTCAGTCACGAAGCCTTGCAGGTGTGGAGCTGACATCACAATGAGTTCGAAGAGGGTTTTGGTCTGATAACGTGGAGTGTGATCCCGTAATGTTTTCAATTTTGGTTGTTTTGAGGAAAACCTATTACCACAAATTAACCAGAAATACTGGTTCAATTACTCCACAAGCCTAGCTGTTCATATGGACCAAAAAGCATCCAAATAAGAGTACATTTTGACCTTTTATCCTTTCCATCTCTTGCTTCCCACACATTTTGCTCGTCTGTGTTCCCAAGGGACTGTCCTGAAAACTCATAAAATGAACTATTACAATTTGTTCTGCCAAACAAGTTCACCTTAGCCAGAAACAACCAAATTTAGATTTAGGATACTGCAGTTACACCATGTAATTTTACCAAACTGAGGGGAGCCTGCTTGTTATTTTACAGCCTTGTTCAATATTTTCATGGATAAAATTAATTTTTGAGAGCTAAAATGTCTTTTCATAACAGAAATCTGGAGACTGCTGCTGCATTTGGGAGTCTCGTGTGTGTGGTGTCATCTGGATTATATATGTGGAGTACAAATACACATTAGGTAAGCAAACTGAGCATGTTTTAAATATACTTAGAGAGCCTTTGTACTCAGATATTTGTATTAACCTCACAGACCATTGAATGGCATAAAGAGACCAAACCATTTCAAATTCAGTTTCTCGCAGTAAATGTTAGAAAAAAAAAGTTTTAAAAACACCAAGTGGCACCCACTGTGGGATTTTTATATATTTTTTTGAGTAAAGTTTATTCTTGTGAGATTTGAGTGCAGGGGTTTCATTTTTTCCACCATTTTCTGTCTTTCCAGCACTTGTGTGCATCGCTGCATGCAGATAGTTAATCCTCCTCACTAAATGAAACACCTATCCAAGAATAACCCCTCGCACAATGATTCTCTCCTGTGTCAAGACAGTGTGTCTGGCCAAAGCTAATTCAATAACTTTACGCACGTTTGATCATAAAAATTAGTAGTGAAATTACCGTGCTTGACATTTTCATCTTTTCCTTTTCAAAGTGCGGTGTTGAAATCGGTCATGCAATCACCAATAGACATGAAACAGAAAAGTGTTTTTTGGCAAAAGGTCATATGTAAACACATGCACACACACACATACAGACACACACACGCAGGAAACAAATCCTCAGCAGCGGCAGCAGGGGCCGAAATTTCACTTTTCAACACCAGTCTCTGAGCAAGAGAGGTCTATAAAATGTAATTACCCTGAAAACGCTGCAGTAACACCGTGCTATACTCTGACTTATGAGAAACACTTAAATTGTATAAAAAATTATGATTCTAACATGGACTCAGTGACAGTACACATAGTATTCAAGGTAAAATTATGTTTTCATGATGCAACGTGAAAACAGCTGCTTTTCTATTTCAGTCTTGGACAGCGTTTTCCCTTCAATTGTTTTAAAAGTGGAAAAATCACCACTTACAAAAAGTTCATCATGCCACGAGGGTTGAAAAGCAATAGAACATTGAGTCCTTATTAGACCCAATATACAGCACAACAGTGCGAAAAACAGATGTACTTTAAGTGAGCTGATTATCCTTCAGCACTTCGTCCTGCTGTGAAGAATGCCTCATCTCTGCTAAAAACCATCGGCAGTGTTGCAGTGCACCCAGCGACTTTTATGAGGTTTAGTGACTTAGTGTCTTCATCTTAGCTCAGTACATTTTGTTCTTTTTGCTGGCGAATTGGTTATTGGTAATATCAGCTCATGACATGGGTTTATTCGTTTAAAAATCTGTGGGTTTTCCTGCAACGTGATGAATAGAATTCATAGGTGAAAACAAAAGCGCAAGGGACGGTTTGACCTCATGTTTCAAGGTCACCAGCTCTTTTTAAAGTGCTATTCCCACAGCCCAAAAAAATCCAGATTTCCATAAAAAAAAGATAAATGTCTCTTTATGTTACCACCCCTATGTGTGCGAGAGTGTGTGTGTGTGAGAGAGTGTGAGGAGGGTTATGAGAACCGCGTCAAATTATCGTCACAAAAATGTAGGATAATTAGGTAGCATGCTCTGGTTATGTAGTCCTCACCTGCTGGCCTGGCACCAAGCAGACCCAGAAGAAATTATCATGCACCAGTCTGAAAAATGCAGACAGGCTCGTTTCATTAACAGTACCTTGTAGACATGCATGTTCCACTGTGCTCCTGTTGTGTCTGAAGTTTAAGGCTACAAAGCTGGATGCCAATTAGAGGTTTTGTAGCATGATTTAGGTGGAAAGGATCTGCGTGTGTGATGGAGAGAGTGGGGCTCTATAGAGCAGCGTGAAAGTGCAAAAGATGGAGAAAGATGGTTTTACTGGTTTCTTTTCGTTATTATACCATCAATTACACATTTCTTTAAAAGGAAAACTCTTGGAACATGATGTGTTCATCAGGAGAATAATGTGAGTCATAGCTTAAGAAAGACAATGCAGATATACGATGCATATAAGCACAAAGGGTTATATCAAAGATGCTCAAGGTACAGCCTTAAACCTGCATTCTATCTAATGACCAGCAGGAGGCAGCTCCTCGAGTTGTATAGAAATCTATGAAAGAATGAGACAATTACTGATTTTATTTATCATCTCAATAAACAGCTCAAAAGGGTTTAGTGTTTCAGTCACTAGTTTCCAGTCTCATTGAACTCAGAATTGCCCATTTAGAGTAAAACGGATGATTAACCATGCTTTGGTTTAGGGAGTGGCGCCACCAAATGATCATGTGGTGTCCTTGATTTCCATCCAATCGCAGCATGGTGGTGTGGTGGTTAGCACTGTTACAGCAAGGAGGTCCTTGGTTTGAAACTGGCTGGTGCCCTTCTGTGCAGAGGTTGCATGTTCTCCCTGTTGTCCCTCTGGTTTCCTCCCACCGTCCAGAGGCCCCACCATGACCATGACCTGGAGAAGTGGAAGAAAATAAATAGATGCATGGATCTGCTCTTACAATAATCCATTACTTCAATGGCCAAAACGCTTGATGTCTCCAAAATGGAAGTTCACAAGATGATGGGCAATGTCGAAGTTTTGCAAAATGACCAAGAAATGCTGCAGTACTAAAAACCAGGTGTGTCTTCTGTCCTGTAAAATACCCAGAATGTATGCACCACTTAGTATTACTTATACACTACTTACATTTACTTACACTGTAATTATTTCTTCTTTCCTGTAAAATACATGAAGTTTTGCAATACTTAAAATTAGAGATGGACCGATCCGATATTACGTATCGGTATCGGTCCGATACTGACCTAAATTACTGGATCGGATATCGGAGAAAAATAAAAATGTAATCCGATCCATTAAATATCACGAAAGCACCTCACAAAACTTGCAAC
>NW_005187434.1:609888-622021 GCF_000239375.1 Pundamilia nyererei | reverse complement strand
ATTAAAAAAACACTATATCGGATTCATATCGGTATCGGCAGATATCCAAATTTATGATATCGGTATCGGTATCGGACATAAAAAAGTGGTATCGTGCCATCTCTACTTAAAATTACTCACAAAAGGAAATTACTTACAGTATAATTACTTCTTTGTTTCCTGCAAAAACCTGACTCATTACTTATTCAAGTGTACCTACCGTTAAGTACGTGTAGGTAAATATAATTACATGTAATTTCATAATTTTAAAATTCATTGAAATTCTATGTAATCACAGGGGAATTAGTCGTGGGTCATATTATGAAGTGTTACCTAGTTTTTTACAGTATTGTACCTCAAAATCTGAGCTAATTTCTAAAACAGTACATGAAAATGATAATATTGAGAGGTTAGATTCATTTTCAAAAAGAACACCATTCACAAGAGTGCAGGTACAATACACAGACACAGCTAACAGAGTAAGCTAAAACTTTGGCTTACTCTTTAGCATGTCTTGTAAAGTTGTTTCATTGAATCTCTGAATTGGAGTTTTTGATACAGTCCTTTGTTAATTCAAATGACAACAAATGTTTCTGTTCCAATCCTGATTTTCTCCATTAATCTCAATAATCAGATCCCACAAAATGCGTTTCACAGTTTGTACTCAACTGTGTTAGAAAAGCAGCGATCCCGCCGAGAACTGCGGTTATCCCCTTCTTCTCTGTGGATAATTTCCAACATTACTATTTTTCTACCTAATGTGAATTATGAGAACATCAGATAATAGATGTTCGAGATAAAACCCAGACCCCAAGGAGCCAGTTCAGTTATATACAAGTCAAACGAGTGCCAACATGCAGAGCCGAGCGAGTGTGTGGTGGTGATAAATTTCTTCGAGATTGTTAACTTTTCATGTAACTGTACTCTGTCAATTTATTTTAAAAGATTAAACAGAAAAATAAATGGATGCCGAAAAACTGCAGGAGTGTGCACATGTCTCTGCCCTGGAGACCTCGGAGATAATCCGCTGGATATAAACACCTTTCTCATTTGTCACAGTTACTTTCAGTAGCGTCCAGGTGTATGACTGGGTTTTTGTATCCACGTCTGAAAAGTTTAGCTGGCTCTTGCCATCCTGCCACTGAAGCACTGAATAGAGTCATATGGAAAATGGAGTCATTGACTCTCACAGCTGATGACGAGAGTAAGATAGAGGGCTATTAAATCTCTCAAGGGAAAATAATGCAAATAAAGGGTCTGCAGCACCGAGGGAGCTGATAGCGTTTTTCCTGTGGATCGGAAAATGGAGCAGGCTCTGTCCTACACCGCTGGTGGGAACGTCTGTCAGCAAGCCACAGCCGGGTCACATTAACTACCAGTTTTCCCACAATCTGGCCTTTATTACAAGGGCTAATAGCAACCCTAGAGTCAGGTAGATCTGAACTGCCCCACAGAGAGAACTCTGAACACAGCCTAATTCATACAGGACGGTCTAAAAATATCTCCCTGACTGTGTTTGATATGATGCCGAGGAAAGGAGTCAGTTCCTCAGCTATCACAAAGGATGTTGTTGAGGATGTTGTGTACGCTGAAGGTGGTAAAGGAACAGTATCCAGTTAATTTCAGACTGGTGCCGAATCTGTATTATTTAAATGGGATACAGACCTGCAACCTTGGCCAGAGCGGGGCTTTAAATCTCACTTGTATAGCAAGTTTTAAGCTGTGATGTGGCCACAATCCTGCTTGGTTTGGAAAGCGATCTGTGACTCAACAAAAACACACATCAAACTTTTGCACTCATAACCCAAAGGAAAGCACCGTTCCCTGTTGCTTTGTAACATTTCCACCTTACTCATGTTGAGTCACAAAGCAGAAACAGGGAAGGATTTTTTCCCCCACTTCACAAATAAGTCATTCAGGTTTTCTTGGAAGCAGCAAAGACCAAGATGAGATCAGCTTTAAACTTACACTTATCACTTCCATATTTTGTCTATATCAGGTGCCAAGCTTTGTGAGTGATTAATGTAATGGCTCCACAGAGGCACTTCACACAAATGTTAAAAACAAGAACGTGTAGCAGGTCAGAATTTCTGCTGATATCGACTCACTGTGGAAACATATATCACTAACACATCAATGCAATGTTTATATACTGAAGCTCTGTGCTGCTGTAGGTCTGGAATGATGCCTGCAGCCACTTAGTCACTGGACCACCACTTTTGAACAATAATTGTTCATTGTTAAATTGGAGGAAAGAGTGGATGATAACAGTAAATTCATGGCGTAAACAGGCAAAGGTAAACGTTTGTACTTTACTATGAACTTAGGTCCAATATTGGGGTAAAAAAGCAGCACACTTTTTTCATTTCAGCATTCAGTATTTAATTTAAAGGTGTCCCCTTCACACGGTGGGCTTGGGGATGTGACAGCTAGCGATGGCTCCTCACAGCAAAAGTCTGGCTGGGTCCTTTCAGTGTGGAATTGTTGTCCGTGTGCCTGTGTGGGTTAGTACTCCAGTGTCCTCCCTCAAGCCAAAGGCACACATGTTAGGCTAAATTTAAGCGTTAGTTGGCTGTAGGTGTGGATTTTTAATTTTTAATTGAATTTTATTATATAGCCCCAAACCACAACAGTCACCCCAAGGTGCTTTATATTGAAAAGCAAAGACTCTACAATGATAAAAAGAATACAGCAACAATCAAGAGACCTACATTTGAACAAGCACTTGGAAAAAGTAGAGAAGAAGAAGTCCCTTTTAACAGGAAGAAACCTTATGATGCTCCAGCCTCACCTTGCCTTTGAAATGGATATGACCTTGATGATTAAGAAATGTTTCTTTTCCCAAGGTCCATGTTTATGCTCTAGTCATTTTAAAACCTCAAAACCAAGGTGTCATTAATTCTGCAAGCACTAATCAAGTAATAAATCGTTTTGTCATATCACAAGCGTTTCTGGACTGTCAGCCTCTTTAGATCCTTTTCCTTCTCCATGCACCTTGGAAGTAGTTGAGGTTTTAACAGAAACCCCCTTTCAGTTTCCTCCAATTCTCTATAGTCTGCTCACTGCGTACGTAGGAAAGTGTTATCCCTCATCTTTAAATGCCCTATAATTCCTATGCCCTTTGCACTGTCAATAGCTGTAACTCTGAGCCACCAGGGACCCTGGCTACTCCTCATACAATGGTTTGGTTTTCAGCACTGAGTAAACAGGAGATGCAGCTAATAAAGATAGACTTTCCAGCAAGTGGAGCACCAAAAAAAAAAAAAAAAAAAGAAGCAGCTGCGCATTCTGTGAAGACTGGAAAGTCTCTGTGACGATGATGGGTCCCAGTATGAGGAAGTGAGGATTGAACTGCTCCCCAAACACATGGGAACCAACATAAGTGTGAAAGAGAACGGCGATTTAGTGTGAACTGAAGGGCAAGCCGTTTGAAGTATTTCGTGATGGATAGTCTCAATCCTGGCAGTGCATCTCAGACGCTTGTATGAATCTACGTGTGAAAAGAATGTGCAGAGGAAAAAAACACAGGATAAACAATACAGTAACAGCAACAGAAGGAAATGAAGTCAAGTGAACAGGAAGCTGCCGGACTTCCCGTTCAAGATGCACATAATTGGTGTTAATGATTGTGAGTGCTCCGAGGGCAGTTATTCACAGCTTCTTGGTATTTGCCAACATTTATCAGTAGTGCTCTCAGATATAACAATGTGATACTTTGTCATGTTATTGACATGAGAAAGGCTGTGTTACTGCCACTTTTTTATTTTCCCAAATGCGCTCCTTCTACTGCCACAGGATTGGTTTTTGTTTTTTGTTTTTTTTGCAGTAGTCTTTACTATCAATCATAAAAGCCTGACGTTACACAGAACACAAATAAAGTATACGAGATGCACTAAAGTGAGCAATAGCAGGCTTCATATTTAACCGACTAGTCATTATTATTTCCAGTAAGGTTAATTTAGAAAACTCTGGCAGCACGGGGAGACAGAGAAACGCAAATGAATACCAGACTTTTGCACATAATTAAAGTTAGAAAAAAAAATATATAGCATAAAAAATGAATTCACCAGAACAAGTGATTGCTCTGCAGTGCAGACTCGTTTGGGATACAGAGGAAGGCCTTGTGTTTTTATAGAGCAATATTCTAGAGGCAATGCAAAGGCTTTTTAATAGAGTACCGTTTTATGATGACTGACTTTGGAAATTAGTCTCTTTCTTTCTATTTTTTGCACGCAAGTTGGGGATACATCATCCACAGATGAAGGGATTCCATGCTGTGTCCTTAGCATCAGTCACAGTGAGCACAGTCACCTTAAAGAGCCCAAGCCTAAGAATAGAAAAACGAGAAATGCGAACAGAGCAGAGCAAAACGATGTTACTCTGCTCACACACGGTTGGCACAATGGCAGCTTTATGACTGCTCACAGGTGGCCCTTTAAAGTTTACAAACATCCTCTATAAAGCTGCCAAGTGACTTTGTACTGACTCATCTTCACCAGCACACCGCTCCGCGTGCACCTGCGTGCTCGCATGCAGGCCAAGGTTGCCAAGCGCTGAAAGAAAGACAGCATTTAATGTTTAACATGCTAAAAAAAAAAGGAAATTAAAAATGTGCAAATTGTTTGAGCAGATTAACGTCACAGGATTAGCCCCGCACCTCCTTGCAGATTGAGTTCTTCTCGTGCATCCACGAAAACAAAGCGATCGCGATTTCTGCAAACAGGCTGGTTATCATCACAGATGTAACTGTGCTTCCCAGGACCTGAGCTGTTTACAAGCTCATGAATTTCTTAATGGAAAGTATTTGCCCCCAACAAAGTGACCGCCAGTACTGTTGGATGTGTTACTAGGTGCATGCCTCCTGTTTTCCACATAAACCTGCTGACTCTTAAATTGTGTCGTACTCAGTTAAGGCTTTTTCAGAGTGATCACGCGTCTTCGAAGTCAGTTTGCATGCAAAGGTGGAGAGAAAACAGGAAAAATCATTTTAAATACACACAAAAAAATCACACTCTTTTAAAGATATATATTAAAGACTTTCACCATGACTACCGTGGACTTTCATACTAAAGAAAATCACCATATGGTTGAATATTCTTATAAAACACTGCAGATGCCTCAAGTGACTTTATTCAATTTTATTCTATGTTATTATTTATTTATTACTATATTGGGTATTATGTTTTTTTGGTGGGTCTTTGTTCCTTTTAATTTTTCTAGATAAATTTATCTCCAGAAAAAGTAAAAGGGCCAAAATGCTGAATTTTAACATGTGCACAAACCAATGGGTGGAGACATCCATCTCTATTTTTGCAACATATTGAGGCTTTTGACTGTTTATGAATGTTTTGCATGTATTTCTGGTCTTGTCTTCTTGACATACTGCAGGGGATCACTGTGAAACTCCTGCGGTCTGTCAAAAAATGTGGGAAAATATTGGAGATTATTATATACGACGTAAAAACGAAACCTTTCAGCCCCGCAGAGCCATACATAAATAATGTGAAGAAAATCCACTTGCTTCAAATCAAATATAACTATGACTGATGTTCTGCTGCGCTGGCAGCTGTGCATGTAAACTATTACATCTTAAAACTTCAGGGACCCCAACAGACCTCACTGGGGTCCAGCGAGGACATTTGCAGATGCTGTGGTTTACACATTCCCCACTGTGCACATAGTCAATCTTCAGTTCTGTTCATGCAAGCGAGATTGGTTCATTTGTCATCCTGGATAAGAATCCAAACACATGCGCTAACAAATACCAGAGAGTACATCACTGACTTTATTGGTGGTGTGGTCAGTGAAATCACTGAGAGCTGGGTCAAAGTTAGGTAGATGAAACTTACTTTGCTATGCAGAGGCCACGGAATGAGACAGTTTGTTATTCCTAGTTCAGAAACACATAACCTTACCAAAACTGTAATAATGTCTGTGCCAATTAATACACCATAACTGCAGCCCTTTAATGAGCTCTCCAACCGGGCAGTTGAAATTTAAAATGTCTCAGGGAAGTCAACATAGATTTGCCAAGAATGCTCACATGAAAGGTTGCAAAGATCCCTTTTGTTTTCGTTATTCGTCCCACTCACTGTGAGTGTTCGATGTGGTTTATTCTGCAAACTTATATAAACCCACGGGACCAAAGTGCTGCAGAAAAGAAATCATAAAGCACTCATTTACTTTCCCTTTGACTCACACAGATACACCAACCGTGCAAGAAAATACCTTGAGCGAGACTTTCTTGTGCCCTTTCTTCTACATCTAATGATTGCGGACATCTAGGAGTAAACCGGTCTCAAACTTTCCAAAACATGTTTAATGAAAAGTCTGAGAGATGGTGGGAATATGTGCCAAGAGCCGGCAGACTTAAAGTTTTAAGTCACTGATCAACCATATTCACTCAATGTGCTACAGCTGTAACATGACATGACACTGTACCTGCGTGTGTGTTAATCTGTTTCCTGGAGTAATCTTCGCTGAAAGTTGCTTAATGTCTAAATGCTAACTCTTGGACTTGAAAGCTCCTGTGGACTGAACATGTGTCAGAAGCATTCATACTACAGTAAGTACACAAGCAAATAAAATATTACACATCACATTTCAAGATATAAAATGGTATAATTCTTCTCTAAGGATGGCAGCATCAGTCACTTGGTCCTTGTCATTAACTTAAAGTTTGGATGGACTCAGCACTTGGCAGAAATATTTGTATTACAGTAAATAAGTAGGTTATTGAGTAAGTTAGCAAATAAAAAAAGATTTATGTATGTAGCGCCTTTCAATATACAAAACACGTGGTGCTTCACAATAAGTAAAACCACAAAAAGAAACAACACTAAATAGTACACTGCCGCAATTAAAATAATAGTCTTCATCTGCTCTTTGAACGAGTTCACTGAGCTCACAGATCATAGATTGGAGGGCAGAGAGGTCAAAGTCTGCAAAGCCTTTGTCACCTTTAGTTATGTATGTTTTTGGAATGGATGACCAGCTCTGATCAGAGATCCTGCTGGAGACGGATGGCTGCAGAAGTTCAGTGATGCAGGAAAGTGAAGGTGAAAACCAGAAATTGAATTTAACGTGGAGCCAGTGCAGTGAGATCATAAGCAACGCTTGGCTGATCTGATCAAGAGCTTTCCTCATATTGTACAACTTGCAGATGATCCAGGGAGGATGCCTGAGGCAGGTAGTCCAGGCAAGATGAAATAAGAGCGTAACCCATCACAAGGGCAGAATTTTAATTTGTAGTGTATGGTCATTGGTCTGAGGTATAGTCTCCAGTAAGTTACTTCTGCACAGTGACAAGTGTCGCTTGCAGTGATCCATAAATAAACACCCTATCTCTGCGGCTCCCTCGTAGTGTTTTTAGCATCTTTCAGACCATTATTATGGTTTGCATATAGCTGAGTCTAAGCTGTGATCAACCCACTGTATGCTTCTGTTACAATACCGCACAGGCAATAGACAAGGAACACTTAAAGGCAGATATTTTTCCAGGTTTATCTGTGCCTGCTGAGTGTTTCAGTGGACAACTTTTTCTAATGTTCTTTGCTACCTCAGCTTTAAATAAAGTGTGCGCAGCTTGTGTGGCTTATTTAGCTCCGACTAAGCTGAAACCAAATGCAGCAGCGATATGTTCTTCCACGTTCCGTTTTCATTGTTACAGTGCCACATCACCACAGCAGTCATCTCAGCACCTTTTCCACTGTGAGGTAAAGACCTTATAGTATTTTTGGAAGACGTCCAACAATTCCCTTTGAACTGCACTTGCTGACAGTGATAATGACTTTTGGGATGATGTTTTCTTTTGTCACCCAGGAAAATATGGCAGGGCTTAATGGTAATTAATCTTTTTTAAGCGTAATTGTTTTGTTAGAAGTGAGTGACAGGAAAAAAAATACCTTGGTGCGTCTTCCTTTCTCTTCGTGTCACCTTTTAATTTATCTGCCACATCTTCTATTTCTGTATTAATATCCATCCTTCTGCAAACAGCCACAAAGAGGCCCAGCCTTGCCTTGTTTGCACTTCCCCAGCACTCCCAATTTGATTCGCTTCTTGATGGATCAGTGGAAAATGTATGGCAATTTCACCATCTCAGTCTGTTGCACAGCAATGCGGGAGGATATATTTGGAAGCTGTGAATGGCCTTTCTGTCAGTAGACTTTGCACTGAATAGACTGAGAGAGAAAGCTGCCCATACTGTTCAAATACATCAGCTATTAGGCTTAGTTTATATAGAAACAGTACCGTCTGGCTCTAAAGAACAGTTTGACAGGACACGTGGCAGACACATAGCTGGCCTTTTGCAAGAATTCAGCCTGCACATTTTTGGACTGTCTTAAAAGTCACTCAGCATCACCTGTTTTACTCTATATGTGGATGTCTTCTTTCCATTAAGCTAACAATGAACAGATGTGTTGTTGATCATTGCTTTCACCGAATAAGAATCTGCCCGTCTCCATGACACGAGTACTCGTGCTCTGGTGCTGCAGAAAAAAGCGCGATGTCAAACAGATATTTAAATAGCGCGCAAGGCTTTGACATAAAGTAATAAAAATACTTGCAACACAATTTCATAAGTGCTGTCAGTGTTGTCTAGGCATCCCAGTTTAAAATTAAGTTTCACCACAGAGTCTTGTGCTTTGACATCTGTCAAAGTGAGACAGCGGCAGCGAGCAGTGAATAGGTGGTATTGTACAGCTAGAGCCTTGGTGAAGATAACTTCATCGTGAAGGTTGCTCTCACAGTGCAGAGGAAGAAAAATGGCTTTTATTAACAGACTTTATTCACAGTTGCAGAAAAGAAGGTCCATGAGAACGGAATAATTAAAAAAAATAACCTTTAGCATTTAAATTAAAACAGCTAGCTGGTTGATGAATAACATCTTTATCTCGGAGTGTAAATGAAAATTACATAACTCTTATAAAATACGCATGAGGGAACTGTGGAGACAACAGTGGATTACGTTGGACGGTGTCTTGTTTTAGTATATCCTGCGTATTTGAGCAAACTGTAATCTTGTGTACGTCCTGTCGTACTTTATGTGTGTTCTTGTAAAATAATTTATTGTTATGACCTGTTTTGGCATCGACACTGAATCTCATCTCTGGATGTCCGTTAGCATCTAGCACCGCAGAACTGCCTGTCATTCCTGCAGGACGATCATTTTATTTATTCATTTGTCACTAGAGGCAAAAGAAATAAAAGCTATAGTCTTTACCTTACAGTATAAAGCACCTTGAGACGACTGCTGTTGTGAACTGAATTGAAAAAACCTTTAAACAACACAGACAAATAGTGAACTTGGTCTAGAGATGTCTATTAACACATCACACAGATGGAGACTTTTACCAACTTTAACTTTTAAACTTTAACTCTGATCTTGCATCCTAAAATAGTTACCACATTTTTTCAGCCTGTTGGTGATGGCAAGCTTGGGCCATTGCCATTTTTCAACTAAGCATCTAATTTGCCTGATCTGGTACTTAGTACCAAGGCCTAACTAGTAATATGGTAAATCAGCCTTCTGGCTGCTCCCAGGAGGACCCGAGTGGTGAGGGAGTGGACTGCTGTGAGCCCACAGAGGGCCAGCACAGCTCCTGGATCTAGGCAAGCTTCCAGCCCCCAGCACGCATACCAGCCCATCTTCCTACCCCCAGGGCTTTCTCACTGATGGCTTAGACTGGCTTTTCGCTGTGCCATGATGCTTTCATTAAACTAGTTATTCCCTGTTTTCCACTGCTGGGCATCTCTCCCATCTGCATTCACTCATAGCAATTGGCCAAGCTGCTGAGGCTCTGGAGGACATGGAAGCTGTGTTTCAGTAGGGATGCATGGCCCTGTTTTCTAAGGATCCAGTTGCAAAGGTAGAAAAAAGACTGCGTCTGTGTCGCACAGATCTACATCACAGGGCTTTATAGAAGAGTGGCTTATGTTGGCAATGAGAGAACAGTCATTCTTTTGTAATTACCTGCATTGTTGCAGAGGCACTTTGCATAATCCAAAGTAAGTTATGTAACCAGTCTTAATTGAGCATTGGGAAAGTGAAACCCACACATGTAGCTCTCGCACCAGAGATATAGGAACAGAATGATGACAAATAGTTGATGGAGGAAAAAGTTAAAGACTAACAACTGCATGCAGAGGTGCGTGCAAAGCTAGCTGCAGCGGATGCAAGACTGGCTGATCCAGAATTAGAGATGTCTGCGTCTTGTGTTGTGTGTCCAGCTCAATTGCACCTTCCAGTATTTGTGAGTCTCCAATGGTTTTGCTACTGTTTGCATATTGATAACCACAACTTCACTTATTACAGTCTAATAAAACAAGATCTAATCTAATTTAATACCACAATGCTACTAACTGGTAATACTGTGTCTTAGTAACGACCTGTGAGACATCATCTTCACATAAACCTCATCAAATTTAGGAAATTTAGGAAAACGGGCTCTATGTGTTATTTTGCATTCAAATAAAGTTCAGTATCTTTGTACAACTAGAATTACATAAAGTTAGCATCTATTTTGTTGTTAGAGCCAATCTACAGAGAAATATTTTTGATACTGTTTCAGTTATTATGTTACATGCTTGATTTTGTATAATATGTTGTTAGAGAATATATGCTGCGTGTTTAATTTGTATCAGGTAAGAAAACATCACAGCGCATGTGTGGTAGCAGGTTAGAATGAGCCAGGATGGCAATGGAAATTTTTGTGTGCTGTAGCAGCAAACAGTTTTTTGACCGTGACATCGTTTGTTGTACGAGTCAGAAATAAATCTGGACAGCTCACATTAAGAAGTATAAGAATTATTTTTTCAAAGCTTGGGACTGAAATTTGTCACTACATTTGTCTTGACTCATTACTGAGTATAAGACAAGTACCATACAGCTGCTGTGCATGTTTATTCATTCACTGTGTGAAAGAGTAATGTCACTGCAAGCAACAGGAGTGCAGGGGATTTTGCTTTGCTAGATGTTTTTCACTAAAATGGAGAAGATTATAGAGGTAGCAAGCTGGCGTATAGTGGTTAGTGCTGTCCGCTCACAGTAGGAAGGTTCCTGTTCTGCTGGTCATGTTCTCTCTGTGCTTGCACGGGTTTTCTCCTTGTTTTCTTGTTACCGATTACAGCTACAGTATTACAGTATTTAGCTATACCCCTCTTAAATATGTATCTGCACTCTATTAAAGGGGGAAGTCTTCCCAATACATTGTACTCTGCGAACATATCGCTATTCCATAAGAAGGACAAACCAGCTGATCAATGTGCTTCCTATCGCCCAATTAGCTTAATAAATGTTGACAGCAAAATTTGGTCCAAAATACTGTCTAGTAGACTAGAGAACTATATACCTAAACTTATCAAGGCAGATCAGATGAGCTTTATCAAGAATAGAGAATCATTTACAAACATGAGAAAATTACTGATTATTATAGAACACTCCAATGTAACCAAAACACAAGGACTTGTTGTATCACTTGATGCGGAAAAGGCTTTTGACCGCGTTGAGTGGACTTATATGTTTGCTGTGATGGAGAAATTTGGCTTGGGCAGGGGCTTTATAGACATGATCAGACTGTTATATGTCACACCAAGAGCAAGTGTTTTAGTAAATGGTATTAAATCATCAGAATTCTGTTTACAGAGATCAACAAGACAGGGGACCCGACTTCCCCATTAATTTTTGCTTTAGTAATTGAACCACTGGTAGAGGCCATTAGAAATAATCAAAGTATATCTGGATACCAAATTCAAGGATTTGAATTTAAAATTTTGCTATACGCAGATAATGTTCTGCTGTTTGTCACCAATCAGGGCTGGACTGGGACAAAAAATCGGCCCGGGCATTTTGACTAGAGACCGGCCCACCAAAAATGTGACGTCATTCAGGGGTAAAACCGCAAAGGATTCTGGGAACTTGTGGCAAGAGGTACTAGCGCATGCAGGCTTTCAATTGAACTCAGTTACACAGCGATAAAAAAACCCACAAAAAATGGCAAGAAGCTGTTGTATTATTAACTGCAATAGCCGGTGCTGTGCCAAAAAGTGATTGTCTGCCAAAAACCGATTTCCGGTATTTGCCAAAAACTGATTGCTCGTATTTCAAGTTCAAGTTCAAGGTTCTTTATTTGTCACATGCATAGTTATACAAGTA
>NW_005187434.1:602322-607158 GCF_000239375.1 Pundamilia nyererei | reverse complement strand
CCAGCGGTCCACCGGGCAAATGCCCGGTATGCCCGATGGCCAGTCCAGCTATGTCACCAATCCTCAGGATTCTATACCCTCTGTGTTATCTATTATAGAAACTTTTGGATATTTGTCTGCCTATGACATGCAATATCCCATTTACCTGGTCGGGTTTGGGATTTGAGTACTTGGGGATACACATTTCACCTAATATAAGGAGTATATTGAAACAGAACATAGACATAGTTCACAAAAGCGTCAAAAAAGATCTTTCTAGATAGATGGATCTCCCGGTCTCCTGGATGGGAAGAATAAATTTAATTAAAATGAATGTGATGCCACGGCTTTTATATCCCTTACAAATGCTCCCAATAACTCTTACCAAAAAAATTGTAAAAGAAATCGAAAAAGATTAAGTATGAAAACGTTACAGCTGCCCAAAGATAAAGGGGGTCTTGCCTTTCCTAACATTTTGCTGTATAACTGGTCATGTCATGAGAGTTATACATGAATGGATCCACGCATATCTAAAAGAGACAGAGAATCCCCTTGAAGCCTGGATATGTTCGCCCTTTAATCTCCTAAGCGAACTAGTGAGTAAATATATTAAAAAACATAAAAAGTAATGATTGATACTTACTTAAAACATGGCGTGATATGAATAAATACACTGAAAGTAATCCTATACTGAGTTATCTAACACCTTTTATAAATAATTGGCACTTTTAACCGGGAATGAAAATTGTAATATTTCAGAGATGGTTTGGTGGAGGAATACGTTTAATTGTTTAATGGGAATGTTTGTATGTCTTTTGAGCAGGTCCAAAAGAAATATGGAATACATCAAATGCATTTTTTTACATTTTTACAGGCTCGTCACCTAATTACTTCAAGTTTTGATACTTTGCATAATACAATGCAACTAGGACCCATGGAAAAAACATTTTTTACACTTAAATGCAGATAATAGTACTATAAGACAGCTTTACAATACACTACAAGGTTATAACAAATATAATATTGGAAAACTGATTAGGAGTTGGGAGGGTGACCTCCAGTGTCATTATGATGATCATGCCTGGAGTGAGTGCATACAATTTGTGCATTCTTTATTTCTTAGTAACAGATTTAAAGAAATACAATATAAAATTTTACATAGACAGTATAGAACGCCTATTTTTCTGAATAAAATTGATCCGAGCAGGTCTGCACAATGTATTAAATGTAAATCTGTGGCGGGGTCCTACTTGCACTGTCTTTGGACTTGCTCAAAAATCTCAAAATTTTGCCTCTGTGTAACAAAAGAATTAAAAGGTATATTTAAAAGCAGAATACAAAAAGTTCCTGCTCAGTATTTATTGGAGCTGCCAATTCTGAACAAATTTCCAGATAAAAACAAATATATTCTACTATGTAAATCATTGTTTTTGGCAAGAAAATGCATTCTTTTCATTTGGATTAATGAAAAACCACCAACAATAACTAAGTGGTATAAAGAAATCTTTAGCGTTTTACCAATGGAAAGACTGAGTGCAAAAATAAGTGGCAATGATGATATTTTTTTGGATATATGGCGCCCGCTATTTGATTACTTACCTGATGATCTGAAGAAAACCATAGTGACAGGGACAGCCCCACTCCAATGGCGGGTTGAGTTTGTCAGGTCAAATGTGTAAATGAGTGGTAGACCGATTTATATATACTGTATTAGTTCTCTGTTTTCATGTCTCAGACTGCTTATTGTGTCTGGTTTTTTTTTTTTGTTTGTTTTGTTTTTCTTTGGGGTTTCTTGTTGTTGTTTTTTGTTCTATTTTGTATAAACAAAAAAGTAAATTAAAAAAAGGAAAAGAAGAAATAAAGAGCTTCACACAGCACCGAGACACAAATTAAGTATCTGTGGAAGCTGCCACGGAGCCAGGAATATCTCGAAAAGCTTCAGTTTTCCACGGCATGAATTGCTGATGTTATCACAAGTCTGCAGGGAGAACAGCCCTCGCTGGGTTATGGACAGCCTGTCTGAATTTTAGATAAAAACCTGCTGACTTTTAACACCATAGTATATAATCGATATAATTTTAATCCTCATCGAACCATTCAGCGACCCTCATTTGAACACAAACGTGGCATCCACTTGTATTTTCCTCAGCAGAATCTGACTGACTCCTGTGATTTATATCCAATGTGCATATCAGTGCAAACACCAGTTTTATTACTTTAAATTACTTGAGATGCTTTTGACCATGAAGATGCGCATGGCATGGAAAAATTTGGCTGCAGCAAGAGACAGAGGCTGTGTACTTCGTTGCCCACAAACCAACAACGCCATAAACATTCTGGCATCCGGCTTATGTTCCCATCATAAGCTTTTCTCAAATTCAATTACAAAATCAACATTCTCTAAGTGATGCTGAAGAGCTCTTGATGGAGTGCTATGTACATAACCCTGATTAGGGATTATGCATAGATGTAATGAATACCGCAAAACCATTGAGAAACACTCCAGCATAAATCAAAAGCACAGCGATCCTCTGCATTTCAACCTCTTTCCAGTTCTTTCATTACAAAAAAAGGCTGTATATAAAACACATTTAACAACACGGGAATTAGTGTGATGGCGAGAATTATAGCTTGTTAGTGATTGTGTGGATTTTTAAGACTTTATTTACTTTGAGACTTTACTTTTTCAGAAAGAGACACAGAAACATTAGCAGACAAGAGAATTTTATATGACTTTCACTGACTATTTTTCACTAAACTATTGGTTCTTAATAGTGTCCATTTAACCACAGGGTACACAGTGCAACAATAAATCTGGTGTATATACACAGACAAAAATATTTTTCCATTACAGAACAAAACACATGCCACAACAGGGCAAAACATGTTCTGTTTTTACTGAAATACAATATACTAGCAATTAACAACGATACAGACAAACATATCTTATAAAAGAAAGTTTCGATTAATTCAGTCACACCCAACTTTATCATCTGTTTCACTCTAAATGAGACTACGGTTTACAAAGTAAACATCGTGCTATTATAACCATAATTCTCCTCCAAATTGGGATGTTGGGTAAAACGTAATAAAAACAGAATGCATTGAATTTGCAGATCTCAGAAGCCCATATTTTATTCCCAATAGATCATAGAAAACATATCAAATGTTCGAACTGAGACTTTTTATTATTTCATGTAAAACTTGTTTTAAATTGGATGGCAGCAAAATGTCCCATAGGAGCAACAAAAGGCTGGAAAAGTAAGTGGCACTAAAAACAAACAGCTGGAAAAACATTTTGGAAACAATAAGGTTAGCTGACAGCTGATTGGATGTAAAAAGAGCGTGTTAGCGAGAGTTTCTCAGAAGTATAGGTGGGCAGAGATTCACCAATCTGCATCTACAAACTGTAAAGGAATTTCAGAATAATGATGTTCAATGTTAACTTTTTATACCTCATCAGCTTGAGCACATAATATCATCCAAGGATTCAGACGACCTGGAGAAATCTCTGTGTGCAAGGGACAAGGCTGAAAATAAATACTGGATACCTGGGATCTTTGGGTCGTCAGGCAACGCTGCATTAAAAACACTGCATAGACTCGGGAACACTCCCAGAAAGACACAGTTCACTGTACCATCTATAAAGTCGGGTTAATTGGAGATCGGAATTTCAGGAGCAGGCCCATGCCTCCAAAAACGCTCCTTCGGGTTCTCATCTAAATAGGTTCCCCCAGTTCTGCAAGCTGTTCATTCTTGTTTACGTGTCCCACCCTCCTTTAACTTCTTCACTTCTATTTAGTACTTTTGGATCTGCCAGGCCCGGGAGCCCCCTTCGAGGCCTTCTCCAAACCCAGTTCATGCTCAATTCATGTCCAAGCATTCACCTTTACCTACTAAAACACTGTCAAACCTAAAATGAGGACGTGGGCCCAGCTAGTGAAAGCTCCTTTAAGCAAAGAAGAAGCGACATGTGAGCACGATACAGAAACAGAATCCAGAGCACAATCTCTGGGTCAAAGTTCATTCAGAATGGACTGATACATAATTACATCCTGTGGTCAGACAAATCAAAATTAGACATACTTTGTGGAAAATATGGATGTTGTCCTCTACAAAAAGAGGAGACGGACCATCCAGTTTGTGGCACCAGTGGATTTGAGAACTTTCCCATCTAAAAAGGCACATCAGTGTGCAACATACACTCACATCCAGATGATGTCTTTTTCAGGGAAGGCCTTGCATATTTCAGCAAAACAATGCCAAACAGCAATCTGCATCTATTACAACAGTGTATTACAACTTCATAGCAGAAGAGTCCTGGTGCTGAACTTTCACCGAATGAAAACATTTGAAGCATCATGAACCATGTGAAGATCCAGGACTGCTGCACAGCTACGATCCTATATCAGACAACATTCCTGTCTCAGAAGTCCAGAAGCTGCTCTCATCAGTTCCCAGATGTTTACAGACTGTTGTTAAAAGAAGAGGGGACACTACACAGTAGTAAACATGGCACTGTTGTTGCCATCAATTCAAAATGAGATTGTATTTTCTTAAAATGGTAGATTTTATGCTATTCCATGTTTTCTGTGTTCTGTGAATAAAATACGGGTACATGAGATTTGCCGATGATTGAATTTTGTTTTTATTTTTACACAGAACCCCAACTATTTTGAAATGGTTGCAAATAACAGTTGAAAATAGTGACTGTGGCCGTAAACAATATAAGAAATTGTTTACTGAGGTCATAAATTAAGTGAGAAGTAGTGACATTTTCCATAAACTTCCACACAATCAGACTTTTCTTTTCAAACATAGGAATCGCCCCTTGGTTCCATTTACATGCTCCCCCCC
>NW_005187434.1:593815-602302 GCF_000239375.1 Pundamilia nyererei | reverse complement strand
TTTTTTTTTTTTTACTCACCAGTATCTCACAGACAGTATTTACTCATAGATCTGTGGTAGCTCAATGACAGTTCAAATTTCTCTTTTTTTTCTTTACCTTTGAACGGTGGACGCTAAAACTCTCTTTGTTTCCATAGATCAAAAGCTTTAATATGAAATTTAAATCAGCAATGGTGGTTTTTCCTTGTTATTAACTGTTAAGACCTTATTACGTAGGAGTGAATGCCCCCGGGCTTTCTAGCAAGGTCTTAAATAATTCAGTAAAGGAGTCCCTACTGGTAACCATTTAGAGTATACAGGAGTGCAAGCATCACTCCATCCAACACCGTTGGCATGGATTAATGTGTGACACACATGCACATCTGTACAAATGTGCACGTACACCACCACTTAAAACAAAAGACAAAATCAGAAAATTGATTGGTGTCAGACAAAACTGTGCAAAACACTCAAAAGTTCAAGCGATGCAAAAGCTTTCTTTATCCGGTTTCTGACTAGTGTTGATGCAGCATGTTGGGATGACCGATGATAATAAATTCAAGCCCATAATAAATTTGAAATCAAAAACTGATGTTGCTCCTCCACAAATGCATCAAATAACATGATCCTACAGCCAATATAAATTTGATATACTGCTATAAACCTAAACTGTCTTCTGCTCTTCATCATACAACCCTCAGCTAGACATAACTCGTTCCCTTTGGTGAGTGAGCTGGTGTAATCATCATGTCAGTTTTAGTATGAGATAATGCTTTCAATGCTTCACATCAATTTGTGGATCTTTGGTTTCTTCGCGTAGACTCTGGGAAAGTTTGTGGTGTTGCAGTCCCCCGCAGTCTGTGTAAGCTGTAATTGTGCTCGCAAGAGCTGAGCAGTCACATGCTCCTTCCAGTCACCAAGGTATAACTCAGTCAACACGCTGCGTACTGTTTACCCATCTCCCTTTGAAGCAGACTTTTAAAGCAGTGTTTACCTCACCGCTGCCTTAAAAAAAGAGCTCAATCACTTGGGTTTTGGAGACATTTAAAATTGAGTAAGTGAAAACACTTGTCTGTGTGAACGGATGTGGGCACCCCTCCAAAATGTATTCCTGAGATGCCTGGGCTGGAGTCAGATCCAGATGGGTCTGAACTGAAACCAGATGGCTGGGTGAAGAGAACCACTGCGTGCTGCATATAGACGGGCTCCTTTTATGGTACAGGTACCCTGGTTTTTTGGTTGATCGGCCTGCGTGAGTGTGCACGCTTTTGAAGTGTTAATGCGCAAAAGCACACGTGGGCAGTGGAATGTGAAAAGCCTTTTCACTAATTATGTAAAGTCCATAAAAGGATCTTTTTGAACAGAAAAAAAGGAAGAATTATTCTTTAAATGACCTCGTAAACATAGCTGAATATAAGAATATACTAAAGTATTCTTTTTTTTTTTTTTACTGGAACACAACAGTCCATGACATTAAAACAGGACTTACTGAAGTCATTAGATGTTCGAGTAAGCAGGCATGGCGCTGGAATCTGACACAAATAAAACAACACAGAAAAAGATGCAAGTCTGTGTTTCTTGAAGTGCACATTTTCGAGGTCACGTTTCTTTTCCAATACTGTGATTCTCTCCTTGGATATAATTTGCAGCGGATGTTAAACTTGATGAAGCCGTGCAGATGATCTGTTTGCTGCACTGAAATCACAGCCTATGCTGCAGCAAACACACCTGTGCACCAGAGGACATCAAGAAAACAAAAAAACACCTTCTAGCAGACAGCAGGTGTTTCGAGCTGAAAAAGCAAAGGGAGAGTTGAAGCTCGGGGAATAATATTGTACAGATTTGTACAGAACTCTGTGAGTGGCTTTGGCTTTTGGGAAACAGTGTGGGACTGATAAATCAATGCATCTCAAGTGTATTTTTAACACCAAGCACTCCTCACATACTGTAAGTAGACAGTACTTATTTCCACCACCAAAAGCAGTCCCATTAAAATATTTCCAATTTAGATTCTGCTTCTTGCATCAAAAAGAGAAACAGACACACAGGCATCGATCCAAAGGAAAAAATATATATCCAGTATATATATAAATATATTTTGTTGAAATCGTTGTGTGGCCCGAATCTGCACAGCAGTGTCCTTTTTAAATTCTTCACTTCAGGAGGTAACGACTGTGATCAGCTGCAGAACAGCACCAGCGGTAGGGGAGGTAAGATTCTCAGCAAACTGCTCGAGGACACTTTCTCATCGCAGGTGCTTCAATGTGTGACTCCACATCTTAACAATGACGAAGTGGAAACTCTGAAGCAGTGAACGAGCTCTAGCAATGAAAATTCAATGGGGGAATAAATAAATAAATAATCTGTCTAACTCAATTAAGGAGTATTTTATGAATTACAGCATTGTTGCCTGGTGTCATATATAAAGCAAAGTTAATTAGTTACTTCTATTGAGTTTTTTGTGTTAATGAAATATTGAGCAGGAATCCTTTATCAAAGGGATGGTGAGAGCAGCAATAAAAAGGTAGACCAATCTGCAGAAGAATGCAGTGCTTTCACTCCAAGCACAACGAGCATGCGGCTCATGTAATTGACTACAAGGTTGTACTTTTATTCGCTGAATCTTTAGCCCCTGGATTTGATAGCAATAGTCGGTTTCCAGGCTCTTGAACACTGCCCTCGCTTTATGCATTTTCATAATATAAATATGATATATGTTTACGCCATATGACCATTGTATGTTTCCACATTTTCATGGCTCTTGTTGCCTTTCCTGTGATTTGAGTGAATTGTGTAGTGCTTGAAAAACCTGAAAACCCCCCTGAAAATATTCATTTTGATTTATTTTGTGCTATGCATTGTTCTGGCCCTAACGTTTCATGTACACGAGCTGCAGCGTGTTTTCATTCCAGCTTCGAGATGCACAGCTCCGCTATGCTACTCGCATTATACAGGAATGCAGATCCTCTGAGCTTTTGCATTACGTAGTCATGCATGCATCTGCCCAAGGAATGCTAAAACCCATTCAGGTTCTGCAGGCGAAGAAAAAAGAATTTAAGACTCTTAATAAAGACAAGAAACGTTACACCGTCGATTCTGGTGATGCAGAAATGAGTGTTTTATCCCATTAAATCTTATTTCTTCTAACAATTATAAATTCCACAAGCCCAGAACAGAATGAGGGATCTGAACACAGCAGTGTTTTTGATTTTCTGAGTGGCGAATGTCACTCACAATAGTAAATGGGCTTAGCTGTTCACTGCACCCACAGAAACCAAATCTCAGTTTGGCTGCTCTACTTCTGCTGTTTCAGTAGATGTCCCTCTAACAATAGATGCTTATGACTGTGGCTTTAGCAGGCAGTGGATGGGATCAGTGGATCTGTAGCAACAGTTATAATGAATAAAACACAGTGTTTTCATCAACAGGGGGCTGAGTGTGTTTCTCGACATATAAAACGACATTTTCTTTTACCGTCGGTGATCTCGTCTGATGGCCACCACTGGGTGCTGAGTCTAATGGAAGGCTGCCCACAGCTCACCTCCTGCTCAAAATATTTCCCCAAAAATTAAGTGTTATTCTCATGTGAACAGCAATAGCATCAGCTGCTAGAAAGAAAAACACATTACCCCCTTGGCAAAACATCACACATCAAAACACACACACATTTCTAACGGTCGGTGCAAACACATCATTGCTGACTGGTGCGTGTAGCTTCCGACCCGGTTTCCACTGTTCTCAGTGTTGACAAGGGGATCGTGTTTTCTCTTTACACCTCCAATATACCCCAAACTAAATCTACAGGAGTTTGAAGATGCTGCACCACAGCTGCTGTTTACAAAAATTGATTGCATCTGACCAAAGTCCCTCTTTTGGATGCAGGCAGACTAGGATTTTCAGCTTGCTTTTGCTTTGCTAAAAAGGATTACAAGAACTTGCTAAAATGCTTTATGCACAGGCATTAGTAGTATCAAACTCCCGTCCATTGCCCAAGTTTCAAATTTCTTTCTCACAATTACCAATCTTAGAACTATAGAGGAAGTTTCAATCAGGCAAACTGCAATAAGCTTCAGGCAAAATTCAACTTAGATGCAAAGTGACCTCCAATCAGAGAATCAGTCCGTCCACGTGAATGGAAATGAATGCAAAACCCTCACGCTTCAGTAGGCTGTTTTTACTGTACATTTATTCTCTGTAACAGATTTGCCCTTTCAGTGAACTCTGCCCTCTGTCTCCAGCACCATGCTGATGTTGCCTGTTATTTTTCTGAAAACAAGATGAATCACCTTCTTCTACCTGACAAAGGAATTCATTATCCTTTCCCCCTCCCAGAGGACGCAGGATTGGTCTTCTCAAATGTGTTTGTGGCATGGCTACGTTCCAAAAAAGCAAGAGAGTGCAGTGATGTGCTAACAAGGATGAGACTTCCAAACTCATGAATAAACTCTCAATTCATGTCTTCAGTTTCAGTTGAGGCACACCAAAGCTTGCGGGGGGTTGGGGGGGGGGACAATAAATGCAAGAGCAGCAACAAATTCAGAAAGCATGGATATCAGCTCAACATCTGACTCAAATCTTACATTGTTCACATTGTTGCTTTGTTACATATTTTTTCCAGGGAGCGCTGACAAAACCAGTAAGCATGCAGGATGAGCTTTGACACGCTGTTTTCCAAACTTACTTTGTATTGAGAAAAGGCAGTAAAAAAAAAAAAAATCACTTTACTGTAAACACAAAAGTAAAAATGTGCATCAAACACCAAAACTTTAACCTTGAAATAAAAAATGTGTCTCTTTCTTTACTAGAGGGGAAGCCGCAAGGGGATTAAAATGAATTAGATGATAGACCTTCTAGGTACAACATGCAACTTAGGCCCCTTCGCAGATGATTTATTGTGATTCATTCATTAGCCTGCTAAGTTCATGTTATCGTTTCATTACAAAGGCTATTGGTGTAGTCGGCATGTGGCCATATTTGGATTCCCCAGCGAGAGATAAGGTGCCAGCAGCTTTACATCATGCCTGTCTCCTTACAGCACTGTGGGAAAAATTAGGGTTATAGTGCAATTATTGCCAAAGATAACCAGAATGCAGCAGAGGGGCTTGACGAGGGGAAGCTGTGCTCTCTGAAAAGTTACGCTAGTTTCATGGAAAATATTTAAAATCCCCTCACTAATGTGAACACTTGGCACAGAGAGGCAACCTAGTAAATGAACTACACGTGTGACAAGACAGATGAGAAGAAAACCACATTGGAGGAGAGAGAAAGGAAAGCATGTTTCTGGTGTAAGTCTAAAATGTTCCACACTCTGATTATCAGGACATTTCAGCTTCCTCAATGTCTGATTCGGCCTGAATTGGCTGAGCGTTGCAGTGGGTGAAGAGGCGTGAGGCTTCCATGATAAATGATAGCTTAGAGTCCCACACATCATCCTCTGTGTGCCGGCACGTGCAACTGCAAGTAAGTGCACTGCAAGACTGAACATTTTCCAGTTTTAGGAAGAGGAAAATAGTTAAGAGCAATCATCCGCACTTCACATCAACACTACAGGTAGTTTATCTCGCTGATACATGAATTCCCCAGGCTAAAGCAACAATGGTGCCATCATTAAGCACAGTTCAGGAAAATGCCAGACTGATAAAGAAGACATGTCATTTGAATGCTCTGGGTTGATATTTGGACAAAGCTGTTTAAAACCGGCAAAGTACCCAGAACATTTGACTAAAGAAAAAAAAAGAAGGTGGTTAAATACACTTATATTAGCGGTTAAAAGGATTTGCATTTGTTGAGCTTAGAGGCTTTAGAAAAATAATTTAGGGTTAAGAAGAGGGCTAATTCTCGTGTTTTCCTTTTAAGGCAAGCAAGACTTGCCCCGGCGGTATTAGTGTTTCCTTGTAATGTAGCCCAAACCCTGGCATCTCAGAGTACCCTATAGCCAAAATGATCAAAAAGCATTTTAAGCATTTTAAAGAAGAAGTGGTATTGTAATAAAATGTAATAATATCTCCATAATGTCAGAGCAAGAGAAATAACAAGAACCACCAATAAGCAATGGAGTTATGAGCAAATTTGTGGCATTAACAGTAGCTCAAGGCGCCAGATAGTCAGCATAAAGCAGAGTTGCAAAGTCTGCCAGTATCAGTTTGGTAAATGCAGGCAGATGTATAGTAGCTCTACAAAATGTTTTACAATGTGTTTCTAAGCCATCCATTCACAAACACTCACCAATGGCAGTGAGTCACCATGCGAGGCATTGTTCTGGCAACAGGAGCAGTGTCTGGTTCAGTTTCCTGCTCAATAACACCTCAGCATGTTTAGGGACCAGGGCTCGAACCCCTCCAACCCCGTGATTAGAGCCAATTGTCCGTGGCCGTACTGATGAAAATGTGTGATAGTTGTGTGGCTATGTGAACTACAATCCAATCTTCTGCTTCCATATTTTTGCTTTGCCTCAAATTTCACTGGAAAGGTGAAATACATTATAAAAGTGGAAAAATGTTAAGACAATGTTGAATTCAGAGTAAAATAAAAAAATTTAGCATCATGTGACGCCGCTAGCTGACACATTTGTCTATGTAATTGTTGATTGTGACGGAAAAAATAAAGTCATGATACCAAGTCAAGATTTGTGCACATGTTAAAGCTGACCTAGATGACAAATGCATAGCTATTTATCTGGATTTTTCCAATAAATATCATTTGGAAAATAAATTACAAAAGGGAAGGAATAAACTGCTACCTCCTTCTTATATAATAATAATAATCGTTTTGCAACAGCGTCTTACCTTCACTTTGATTATACAGCCAATCAGAAAAAGACATTTTCAGTTACCATTGGATACAAATCACTTTAATCAATTTATTCCACATATACGAGACATGGCTGATCTAATGGCAGATCAACTGTGTCTTACATATGAGGAATACATTGATCTTCTGCAATTAGGGACTATTAGCGGATCATAGAGCTGAAAACTGATGAAAATGGTGACGGAAAAAGACCACATGCCTGTAGCATGTGATAGATAATCTTAATTAGCCCCAAAACTGAATCTCATTTGAAAAACATGACCAAAAACACTTACGGTACTCAAATAAATTTCCTAACCTGAATATGGAGCTGTATGATGTACAAAACTGGCGGCTGTTAAATCATTTCATCAATTAATAGTGGACGGACTAAGCCCAAGGTCTTGAATACGATCTGATTGGTCCAACCGCAGAGCTCGTAATATTCAGCGCTCCCATATAAACCCGTGCAGACTTGACGTGCAATCTGTCATGCAAGTCAAAAGGATAGCGAGGAGTCCAGTGTAGAGCCACAGCTGACAGCCTACTCGCAGTAGCCTTCATTTGTTCTGTTTTTGCGCTGCAGAAGGTTTTTTTTTTTTCTTTTTTTTTCGGGGCGCTCTTCTTATGAATTACACACAAAGCAGGAGGCGTCTCTTTGCGTTTAGTTGTGTTATCTGTGTTGACAGGACGATGCCTTTGAGAACCGGACTTTTTCTCCTGCTGGTGCTGAATGCATCAGCCTATGAAGTGGATCAAAACGAGTCCTATTCGCCCAGGAGAGCACGCTTTTCTGCCAATAGCCCTAGTAAGTAACACGCTGCTTCCATCTGCACATCTCAGAGTGCACTGCTTGCTTTCTTATTTTTTATTTACTTCTATCTATTTATTTATTTATTTTTTCAAATGCTCAGCCTAATCTATATAGAGATCTTTCCTTCTCATAAATGTGTTGGCCTATGCAGCCGTTTCTGTCTTAACGAGCGCGTTGATTCGCGGAGAAGGCTGCGGGATTAACGCTGTGGTTTTTGCCGGTGTCCTGCCGGCAACAGATGAGCATGGAGCTTGGTGCTGACACCTGAGAGTGCAGGCTGTGTCATGCTGTTAGTGTCTTTCTCTTGGCTTCCTCCTTCTGCTGCATCGGTTCCACTATTTAGCACTAAAGCGGATTGAGAGGCTTTAAACACGGCGTTTTCTGGATATCGCGGAGCATTCTGGAGCCTTGAAGTTAGAAGAAGTAGATCACAGCATTGTGCACCGTTGCACGAAGCAGAAAAAAGCAAAACTGCTTGTCACTGGGTTGTGTCGTTGGGATTAATAAATGCAACCTCTTTTTTTCCGTTTCCTTATGTGTAAAGGGAAAAAGCCCAAATCTTTCTAATAACCACTAAGAAAAAAAAGATCCGCCGCTGTACAGCATAAATCTGTTTGGCTTCATTCAAATGGTGAGTGTTAAAAAAATATTAATATTCTTTGACTACAAAGGCACAGCTCAGTGATTAAAGGCAGTGGGTAACAGGGATGCTCTTCCCCATCTGCAGGAATTGCTTCATCATCATCATAAGATTTGCAGCTCACTCTCTGTGTTTCCAGAGCGATCTCTAGTCCCTGGTGGCAGATAGACTTAATCTGACTGTGCAGGTCAACAAAAGGGCCCAGATTCAAAGCCCAAGAAGGCTCTGGGCTCCTCTGTGACATGTCTTAATGGTTATTACAAAG
>NW_005187434.1:575649-593466 GCF_000239375.1 Pundamilia nyererei | reverse complement strand
GTGTGTGTGTGTGTGTGTGTGTGTGTGTGTGTGTGTGTGTGTGTGTGTGTGTGTTTGAGGGGTGCAACTGTATGTTTATGTGTGTCTACAGGCATGCCAACAATTTTCAGGAAACTCTTTGGTATTTCTGGCGCTGTTCATCCAAGCGCTGCTGAAAAGAACCAAACACTGGAATATAAGTTCCTGCCAAAAGAAAAGTGAAGTGGTGCCAAATAATGTCTGAGACTCTTTGAGTTGTAAGGTGTCCAATCTTCAGTCAAGTCACTGTTTGCCCCGAGTGACTGTCTGTGTTTTGTGAAGCACCAAAGTATGAAAATTCTCTTTTGTTCGCTGCATTTTCTCTTTTAGCTGAAACCCTGGCAACCCTTCAGTAATGAGCTTAGTGAGTGTGCAATGTTTCCCAGTGAACCCACTGTTGACTCCCCTGCTGATGGTTCATTCTCTGTGCCCACAGCAGATGTGGCACGCTGTCTCAGCAGTGCCCTCCAAGTTGGGTGCGGAGCCTTCGCCTGCCTGGAAAACTCAACTTGTGACACAGATGGCATGCATGACATCTGCAAGTCCTTCCTATACAGTGCTGCTAAATTTGACACTCAGGTATATGCTTTCATTCTCTGTTGCTATGTGCACATGAGCTGTGGAGGATTATATGGGCGTATGTGTCAGGACAAGAGTGTGTAAAGCACTGCTGTTTTGTTTTTTCTTACAGGGTAAAGCGTTTGTGAAGGAGAGCCTTAAGTGCATTGCCAATGGCATCACCTCGAAGGCATTCCTCACCATCCGCCGCTGCTCCGCCTTTCAAAGAATGATATCCGAAGTCCAAGAGGAGTGTTACAGCAAGCTGGATATCTGCACGGTTGCCCGATCAAATCCAGATGCTATTGGTGAAGTGGCACAGCTGCCAAGTCACTTTCCCAACAGGTGAGATCGTCCTCTGCTGTATGTGCTTTACAAGTTTTCCCAAAACCAAGTTGAGGAAAAAACCTCTGTGAATTTCATGCAAATAAGAGAGTGCAGCTTGTTTATGAGCAGCATAAGCAATGACTACACTTGTCTTGATTTGCATGTTTTGATTAGCATCAGCGTTTTGCATTCTTTCATGCAACAAAAGAAAATCAAACAGGAATGTCAACTTTGGATGGTTTCATTCCTATTGTTGTTCTAATACATATAGAATTGCAGTTTGGGAGTGGATACAAAAGGATAGAAGGGTGGAGCACGAAGCTTAGTAGGCCAGCGACTGGAGCCGGGATGGTTACGCCCATAGAGATGACATCAGGCCATCTAGAATGCGTGCATAGAAATGCTAATTTTGAACCATTACAGATTACGACGACATGCTTTCTTGCTGTGCTGCACATTTTGTCCTTTTTCCCTTTTAAGCCCCTGAAAAAAATGTAAAAATTCATTCTGTGATGCCTTTGTGGTCCAAGGTTTTATGGTAAGCTGTTACAGAGCCTGATGGACTGTGATGAGGACACGGTGGATCGCGTTAGGACCAGCATGGTGTCGCGGCTCGGCCCAGAGATGACCATGCTTATTCAGCTGCTGCAGAACAAGCCCTGCCCATCCACCGCTGTGGCTGCAGCTGCCGTCATCCCAACTGGAGCAGAGAGCCGTGGGAGCTGGCGGCTGTCCATGGGTCCCCATGTGTACAAGATCCAGCCTAATCTGCGAAACAGAGACTCTGCCAGTCATTTTGGCAAAAAGCGCTCCGCCAGCGACAGCTCCTAACTTCCACTTCCACTCACCCCCTCAAAACACCACAAAAGCTCCTCTATTCCCTAGAGGTGATACCAATCTATTCCTCTGCTAGACTGGAAGTTACAGAAATCCCACCTCTAGGGAATGCCGGACCACCCGTAGAGTCCATAGAGTCGATATCAGTTTGATTGTTGTTATATTATATATCCTACACTTTAGACTCGAAAGAACCCCATCTTCCATAGACTGTTTTCAAATGTGCCCGCTCACAGTTAGTGTTGAACAGGAGGCTGCTGCAATTGTGCGACGTGTTCCTGTTCGCTCCTCTTATCGTCCTTTAACAGAGATTAATTCGTAAGTCTTTTGACGACAAGCTAAAAAGGAAAAAAAAGGGGGGGAAAAAAAGAGAAAAAAAGTGTTTCATGAATCTAGAGCACAAGCCAGTACTTTAAAAGTAAAAAGAAAAAAAATACAATTTCATAATCCTGATATTTGTTCATGAATAGGAAATCAGTAGTTTGGTTATTATTGGTTTATTTGTAGGAATGGGTAATTACTAGTAGACTTATCTAATATTTCTGCATTGAGATCAGTCGAATTGTGAGCATGAGATGTGGCAATGAGTTTCATAACTGTTTTTGACACTATCATAACACTTAAATGTACTGTATACTAAGTTACCAGAGACAGCCATAGCTAGCCCTCTAAAAGAGAGCGCTCATAATGGAGTGAGGTCTGTAGAGGTTTCATGCTAACCTTTGAGAGGTTACCTTAAACTGACCAAAAAACTTCTAACTGCCCTGAATGCTATTCATGAAATACCAAAATTGCGTATAGCTATAGCACTTATAGATTTTTTTTTAATTATTTCTTATGGCAGATGTAGCCATGGTCATGTGTTTTAAATCATTATCCTGCATGTAAGGATTGTTCAGGTCATGGCCAAGTCTATCAGAAGAAGTCCTTTTAGCATATCTTGTATCCAGACACTTGCAATGCATAAGACTGTTGAGCTCTATAGTATATCTAGTATGGGACCATGCTTAGTGAGATCTGTGTCCATGTTCTTAACTGAGTGCGAAGCAGTCGTGTGTGCGCGCAGTAGCTGATTAGCACGTTCACCGCTGAGACTGAGAGCAGAGTGTCTTCTCGGACTGATGAGCATCACTCTCTGAGGTGAATCATGTGACATGCACACTGGCTTCCAGGTCAAGATGGAGAATGACTATTTAAAGAGAAAAACAAAAGCCTTGTTGGAATGATATTTATTTTCCTACTATATTATTTAATGTTTTTTATTTTATTTTAATGCATTATTGTAGTTTTAACTAATTTACAGATTTAAAGAGCAGTTCAGTCATGGCTCCTATTTGAACATGAGCTCTATGCCAAAAAAAAGTGAGCTGACACTCTGGTGACTGAATGGGACCCATGTCATGACTCTGTGCTGGCCATAGGGGAACAAGGTTGGTCATTCAGGTCAGGTGATCTACTTCGCGGAGGTTACACGGGACCACAGCAAAACATTAGCTTAGTTTTTTGACACAGTTTCTGGTTGTCGGTGCAGCTGCTAGATGCTCACGTGTGGTGCTGGGGAGTCGTGCACGTTATTGAATCTAAACCAGGTAAAACAAACATCAGCACCGGGGGGCCTGTTAGGGAAGCTTCTCGATGGTTCTACACTTGCTTGCAGTGCTTTTCTTTGCGCGGAATGAAGGTGAGGCATAAATTTAACAAATATATGACACATAATCCGAGACATAACCTTTGATTTAGGTTGAGCCACATCTCTCACAGCAAAACTTTTGATCTATTTTTGCTAAGACTGGCCTTGTATTTAGCTAGAGTTAATGATTCGATGGGTAGCAAGGCGAAATATAAACATAGGCAGCGTTTATGTAATAGCGTAATGATTTTGGGTTACTTTGGACGCTCATGCTTTAGGCTGTAGCCAAGCAGTCGTGCATCCGTTAAGTGATTATCTTTTCAAAAACAAATTTCACAGCTGTGAGAAACCAAGACAATCATCCCAAACCAGTGCACGATCATAGAGCCACAGTCACTAAGAAGGGTCTTGATGCTGGTGTTTGCTTTTATAGATAGATGGTGGAACTTCAATAGGATAATCCATGGCTTAGTTTAGAGAATAAAAGTATGTTGAGTAAGTGAGTAAATATTTGTGCACATTGAAAATGCAGTATGGAGGTTTGAAGTTTGAACTAAGAATGGGTTGAGTTCACTACTATACAGGTTTATTTAGCAACTATCCCATTTTTAATCTTAAACCTCGCAATTCGGTCGTCTTGAAATTCTTTTACTCCCAAGTCGTGAGAAGTAATTGCCTTACGTTTGACTTCAGTCAATAGAAAATGAGCTGGACCCAGTCCTGTTTAAAAAAAAATGCAGAGGATTACTAGTGAACCGAGTGACGCTCAGACCAGAAAAAGAGATGTTTTATTTTTCAGTGTCAATTTAATAGCTATGTTAAAATTCCAAACTATGCAATAGTCACACACAAAGGATTCACAGCAACACAGAAATTGACCTTTATTTCATTCAGTGCCAGCTGATGCTGTGTGAATCAAGCAGCAGCATGTGTGCTCTCATACTGCACTCACAGTGTGAAGGCGATGCTCCTCTATAATGCTTTATGGTTCTGTGTTTTACTTCTTTCAGATTTTATTTTACACTCGCATTCGTTTTGTTCTGTGAATCGTTTCTTTTGTGTCGTGTGGTGCAAATGGACAGCTGTTCTGAAGGAATCTCTTAGGAAGTTAAGAGCTATAGTCACACTGTAGTATATCCTAGCTTATATTTTCTGTTAAATATGCACTTTGCATCTTAACCACTATAAAGGGCATTGAAACATTCAGTACATGTGCAACTGAGACATATTTTATTTACGCAGCGAATGGAGATAAGTAGGAATATTTTGCATCCTGAAGGGTCAGGGCTTCTTCATGTGCTATTGATACATATGTCTATATCTTTGTTGTCCATGGGTAAATCCAAAACCCAACAGCTGCTGCTAAACTGTTACTAGCCTGATCGATGCTGTCTGGATGCCCCTCCACTCTGGCCGCTCTGATCTGTCAACGTGCAGTGAGCTCAGCATCGGTCCATATTTGCATTTAAACACACATTAATGTCTATCCATGTCTTCATATTTATCTCCTATGAACATTCTCCATGTCAAATATATTTGGCACGGGCAAATTGACTGTTTCCTCACCAAGTAAAATGTATTGGTAATTTTAGAGAATGTACCTGTATACTGAATGTCTCGTTCGACAAGGACATGACCGAGATAGATGACCGGTGAAGGTTATTTGGGGGAAAAACAAACAACAACAACAAAAAAGAGAAGAAAAGCTTTTATTTTCTTTCTGTTTCAGATTTGAATTCAGGTATAGGGCGCTTAAGGTGGTACTGGAATATTGTTCAATTGACCCATGGTGAGTTTTGTGAAACTGTTTCTGTCAGTGCTAGAGACAAAAATCTCCCTGACCTCCGGCACTTCGTGGTACTCTTTCCTCTCAAGACTTGAAATGCATAAATAAATGTTGTTGTGCTTAAACGAAATCGAAATGCTTCAGTGACTAGTAAAGTTTATTTTGTATTCATATATATATATATATATATATATGAATACAACACTTATTTTAATATCAGATTCAAAAAGTTATTGCTAATTTAGGGAATTACTGAAGTTCCTGATACAGATGCTATGTAACGCATGATTGACCCTTGTGAATCACTTGCACTTTAAAATATACCCATATACATATATGCCCATACTGTGTATATGTTTGGGTTTTTCCTCTGTACTGAAAAGTCATGAAAGATACAAATGCATCAGTTGTCTGTCTTTTGCTGATCAGAAATAAAATATTTATCATATCTGGCATATGGTATGCAATATGTTGCTTTGCTCTTCTTTCACTCGTTCCGATCTTTTATAATATGCTGATTTAAAGTCCCTTAGGCTCGCATTTTTTTTCCCACCAGCTTGCCTAAAAATATTCACAAATGTCTCTTGACTTGACGCCTTCATTTTATCTACCGGCAAACTGCAACATGTGCAGTTTAATGATGGAAACTGAGGAGAGAATTTTCTCATTACATAAGCTTTGAGATGCATTTATGTTCAGACTATAAAAGATTTTAAACTACGACGACCTCCCAATTATCCAATCCAAAGTGTCAGTGTTGTGCTGGGTGTTCTTTTCTGCAACACTTTTGCTGATCCTTCTCATTACAATGCTTTTTATTAGACCGTAAACAGTGTTGCCCATTGCACCGCACACTGGAAAGACACTTAAAATGATATTAAGTTCACTGCACACTCCAGCTTTGCGATGGTGCAGTGCAGTCAGAGTGTGCAGCTACAACCTTTATCACGAAACTACGATTAGCACTGTGTTATAAATGCACATAAAGCAATGGCATGTATAGATTTTGATCTTCACACCAGTGCAAAAATAAGGGGCTTTGCAGGATTATGTCAGATTGTGGATCCTACGGTGCAAGTGGATGAGGGGGTGAAATGCAGTGAACTGCGAAATGAACTGCAGCAGTGGCAGCAGGTTAGAGTCAAGACAGATTATAGGTGAGCAGCAAGGCAGCAGGAACGGCAAAAATTGAACCTTATTTTCTGACTACCATACCTTTTCCTTTTAGCTCTGCTTTTCAGTCCAACTGTAGCACTTTAGCTGCTAAATGCTCACCACTACATTCACCGTCTAGATGTAAAATGTTTTCCATTTGCTGTCATAGAGATGACTTTCTCAAACATCGGTTATATGAATGAACATTATGTAATAAAACTGTAAAGCTTGGCATGTGGGAGGCCTAGTTAACTTTATCTTTAAACCTCCTCTTGAACATCACTATGATATACCACCATTGAGAAAGGTGCATTGTCACAAGAGTGAGTCTAAATAAATGAACACAGGCCGCTTGTCGGGCACACCAGCTTTGCTTTATTTGTGTTTGTATAAGAGATGAAGAGGTAATCTAATATGGCTTTCTGCCACTGCCTAACCAGGCCTCATCTATAAAAGTTACACTATTAAAGATGATCTTTTAAACACAAGTAACCTGGAACACGCAGTGGTCATGATTACTAGTGCCAGAGAATATAACGAAGCATCATGTCCCATTTGGTGATATCAGACTTTCGTATTAATCACTGTGGTAGCCTGTGATATTACTTTTCAGTGACTTCACATCTATGATCTGTCTTTGCCTGCGCAGTCTTTATGACTGTAAAAGGATCACAAGAGAATCCGGCTGACTTGCAAAGTAATTGCTTTACCAAACACCCTAAGTATGTGTGACAAATCCCGCAGGACCCGTGAAGGAAGCTGAAGGACGGAGCGAGCACCTCCTGATGAAAATGAACTTTCTTAAACTTCAGCACAAACAAGCTGAAACTGCACTGTTTGGTTTAAGAGCCTGAGGAAAAGAGGGGGCAGAACGTAAGAGGCTCCACGGACGCTAATCTCAGTCAGAGGGAGATATAATTTCATGCCTATTTAGAGAAGAGTCCTGAAGGGCTTTCTCATCAACCGCTCTCCAGTCTCGTGGATAGGTGATGCAGCAGCTCTGCACACAGATTCTATTATCTGCTTGAAAGAGACATCCAATCTCAACTCAATCAGTGGCTCTAATGCAAGCATGATGGACAGGAACACAACATAAATGAATTCTTCCATATGGTCTGCGTCTCACAGTCTGTCTACACAGCTGCAGTTATATATAGTGGGCAACTTTTGAAGGCAATTTGGATGGAATTACTGCTTTCAACACACAGGATCATCTTGTTGCCAGGAAACATTTGAACAGATTTTTGACCCTGCCTATTCACTTCGTTGCCTGTTGCTTGGACTGCTGCCGAGTGTATCACCATCCTGACAATCCCAACAGAATAATAATGAATAATGACGAAATTAGAATATCATTATGCAGATGCAATTCATACCATCTGCTTGTGTTTATTTTACCTCAATGTGGCTCCTTTTGAACAGCAGTTGTGAAACAGCGCTACATTGCAAAATCCTTTCAGCTTTACAGTACATGCACGTCTGTAAAGAACATCAAATATCACAGCATCGCATGAATATAAGCCATAAATGCGTGCATTCCCTACAGCGCTGCATGGGGAGAATGACCCTGAAGGCATAAAAGACCACAGAGCCTCTGATACCAGCCTGCAGGCATGCAACAGACCCACCATTGTTTGTCATTGTTTTAACCTCTTGATTGAATTCTGAGGGAGCAAAGCAATGTATCCACAGTGCATGCAAAGTGTCAGCAATTTGATGGGACAAATGAACAATGCACTGTGGTTTGTGCGGTACGGCAATTACTTCTCCTCTCTCCCAGTGTGTTTTATATTCATTATGTTCTTCTCTTTCCCATGAAACTTGTGGCATATTCATCAGCAGTGTGACAAATTAGATGTGCAGTGAAATGGAGTATGACTGAGAGCAGTGGAAGATTAGATCCACTCCAATCTTACCCAGCAATCACTATCCCTTCATTTCTGTGGGGAAATACCCAAGGACGGGAAAGAAAATGAGATCAAAGTTTTTTTACTCAAGAAAGAGCTGGAGTGGCAGGGGAAAGAGATGAAACGGAGCGTTTTCCATTTGTGCCAAAGCGTCTCTCTCAAAGGATTTGTCTTAGAATCGAGTGCAGCTTATAGTTGTGACTGTGCTGATTGCAAAAAACTAAACATTTACTCAGTTGCACAGAAAACGCAGGTAGATGGGTAGATTTGTGCACCCATCTTTGCCTCAGCCAATCAAAGTGACGGGGCCAACTGAGCATCATATCCATGAGTGCAGCTGAAATGCTCTTGAACACTCTTTAACACTTAAACCCCCACGCAACATTATCTTGCTTTCTCTTGAAGGGCCTGGCTATTTTAACAGCTCTCCAGCTGAATGACGAACACTGGAAAACGCAGGCAGATTTAACTGGTATGGCTGAAGCCACCATTAGATATTGTATGACTTTTCTTGATGCTGGAGACTAACAGGATAGCTAACAAGATGAGATTAACATTAACATACTGCTGCTACTACTTCATTCTGAGATGATCTTGGTGTTGTAGACACAATACGTTTACTGCAGTTTTGCATATGAAATGTGAACTGAACATGACATGTGGATTCAAGAGATTGACAGCAAGAGTCATGTACTCTCGTTTATTGATCGCAGAGTGTGGACAAAAGCATGTCTGAAATGAATACAGAGTGGCAGAGACATCTAGTGGACATAAGCAGGTCTCACAGATTTCTTTCTCCATTCAGGACACAAAGTTTGAGCTGACTCCAGCTTTGCTGTGGTTAATTCAAAGGATTGACTGTTTTTCTACCTATAATGGATTTAAAATGATGATAAAAACACAGTCTTTCACTACCAGCCTACTGGGAATGTGACGGTGAATTTAAGTCAGTCTTATCCGTATAACACCAAGTGTATTGTATTTGAGTTTTTGAGACTTCTGTATTGTCAGTGGGATTTTTTTTTAACCCCTAACAGTTTGCAGTGAGTAATAAATTGCACAAAAAGTGCTGGATGTAGCAAATATGAAACTAATTAAAAACAAATGCACCTTCCTTTGTTTTTCTAAAATTTGTCAGACGATTCAATAAACACTCCAGTTTAGGGAAATTTTCTGGCAGCTATTTCAAGGTTCAGGCTTTACGGGGATAATGTAGAGAGGAAGTTAGTTCGTGAAGCATTTGGATTCCCATTTATCTGATCAAATCTATCAGAAGAAAGAGATGGAAGCTGATTCAAATGTTGGAAAGTGAATAACTTATTATTAATAACAGTAAAAGTAACTGAAACCTGAGTGTTCTTAGTTTTCAAAAATTACTTTTTATGTGAATTGTTTTCAGGAGTGCATGGATATTGTTGTAATAACTGACAAGATCCTCCACACTAATTCTCAAAGTTTTAATTACTCATTAGCAGGTTTGTTGGATTGCTGTTACATCTGGTATAAACTGTGCGGTGCTACAGTTGCTCAGTTAACTGAAGAGGAAATTCTCTTCCGCCTGACTGTGAGCCCAGTTTTCAGTCTATGGCTGTTATCGCCTACGACCAAGTTGCAGAAAAATGTGTCTCCTTTCAAATGATGCATTCCTTAAAGAGGTGTACATCTTTTCATCTGTAGGCATTTGAGTGACAGGAATGCAATAACTGCCTCATGGAGTATAATTCGATCAAGGATTTTCCTTTTAAATCCTTCTTTTGAACATATTTTTAACAAAACTGAACTAAAAATACTTTGGATTTTATAAGCCATATTGTAAGAGGAGCCATAAGCGGATTCAGAGACACATTGACTTGTTCCAGTAAAACGCAGAATGCCATCACTAACTGCTGCTTAACAGACAGAGGTGCAAGCAACTGACAACTGCCAAGCTGATGCGGGTGAGGAAAGTGTATCTCAGGATCTTTGTAATGAATGAGGGGTGAGTGGAACAGGAGATTGACAGATGGATTTGAGCTATGTCTCCAGTGATGGTGACGCTGATGTGATGTAGAGAGAGATGAGTGTGAGAGTGAAGCTCTCGATTTACTGGTCGATCTACATTTTCAGACTCACCTATGGCCATGGATGGGTGGACACACACACACACACACACACACACACACACACACACACACACACACACACACACACACACACACACACACACACATATTGTCTTCTTCCTGGTTTGAAGGTCTTCCAAGTTCTCTATAATATTGATATCTGGTTGAAGAAGAGGGTTAAAAGGAGCCACTGAAGGTATAACTACAGTAGTATATTTTGGTCTTGGTGTCCTCCTCCATGTTGGGCTTCTGATTTACACCCACAGTGTTCTGTATATCCCTAAAAGAAGCACCTTCAGTAGGGGGTGTCACGGACTTAACCCTCATAATGTCCCCCCGATTTCCATATACCTGTGGTCCTCAGGGGACAAAAATGTCCTCACCTCATTTGAGTGTTTTTTAAAGTATAAAATAGAATTTGTCAATCAATTCAGTGTTACACCTTAGTTTTACTTGAGACTAACACCTTACCACAAATTTACCCTTCATTTTACAATTTAGGGGCACCGGACCTTGTTTCTCTGTGTTTCAAGGTTTTATTCATCTTTATTCCAACTCATTACATGACATTTTTCTATATTTTGGCATGGTAGGAACACTAGGGCATGGGTCTTTGTGAAGGCAAACTTTCATTAGAACAAAGGGGTGTCCATATTTGACACAGTTGCAGTTGCAGGCCAAGGGCACATGAAGTAAACAAGTTGTTACAGGTGATTGTTTTCTTTTGGAAACCTGCAATGTTAGGGACAACTTGCATGTCCTGACTGCAGGCCAGACGGTTTGCCATCGTACACTAGCATGTCCATGCACAGCTCGACCTGGCATCTCATACTGCCCATGTTTTTATCTCATAGTTCCCCGGTTTACTTGGGATGTTCTGTTGGAATGGACAGAGTCCTCTGAAGGGGACGTGGTGCTCATACACAGTCACATCAGTACCTGGATCTTACATCAACAGCAGGAAAAACACCCATTGTCCCATACACCTCAATAATTGTGTCATGAATGATGATCATCTATTGTGTCTTTATCATAAAATGATATGCTTTTTGCGATTCTATGATTAATCTTGTGTCAGTCATGGTAGCATGAAAACTTCCCTACCAGACTCAGGATGTCATAAACTGGCCGTGGCGACTTTACTGGATGCACGGCAGTAAGAATCAACATACCCACATATACCTACAGCTGCATTTGATCAATTTTTCTTCCTCACTTGTTGTCCCTCCTTGTTTGTCATTGCGTTGGCTGTAGAGCAGGTCATCTACTAACTGGATGTTGGTTCAATCTCTGTGTGCTCTAGTCTGGAGTTGTTACCAAGATGTCCTTGGGCAAGTTACTGAACCCCAACTTGGTCTCTGATGCATCCATGGGCATGTGAAAATTAAAAAGCATAATATAAACATAATGTGTATAATGCTTTCAGTACTCCAGTAGAAAAGCCACTGAAAGAGTATGGGACCTGGCATATGTGCTTAGACCATGGTAGATTGTCTTTCTCTGTGACGCACGAGAAAGTCATGCATCGTCTGTCACTGGGAAGGATAGAAGACCAGATCAATGTTTCCTCACATTACTGCAAATATTCTTCTGTCTCAGCTGACTCCTCTTTCTTGCTTGATCTTCATCATAATTGAAATGGATGATGTGTAGTCCTCTGACACATCTTCTATTTCAGTTTCGCATTCTGAAAATTCAAGAAACTTCAAGAAGCCCAGTCACTTTCTTTCCAAGCTCCTCAGACTACCATGTCCTGGATGCCTGAGAACCTACTTGAACATAGTTCAGATTCTTCATCACTTTCCTTCACTTCATAGCCTTCTTCCACTTCTGCAGGTGGGTGATGTGCTTTTTCAGAGAAAGGGTACATATGATCTAAATATTGGCAATATTCTCTTTATCTTCTAACCCTGGATCTTCCTAAACATTGATTATTCCTCCTCATTATACTAGAGGACAATATGTGCATTGTTCTACTGGTCATTCGTTTCCACAACATGGTAAAGCCTCCAGTGCAATGGAGGCTTGTGAGCATATTATTGTAGGTGTATGTATTATTGTAGGGTCTACCTTACAATATAAAGCACCTTGATGCAACTGTTGTTGTGATTTGGCGCTGTATAAATTAAATTGAATTAAATTGAATTCATTGTGCTGCCTGTTGTTGTTGTTGTTATGACCATTGCTTGACCCCACACATCAGTGATCCAAGATCAAAGATGTTTGAAAGCAGTATGGTGTGAAAATATGGCCCTTTGCAACACTTTGTACTTGGGGAACGTTTTTGGCCTTGAGGACAACAGGTGTTATAAAATCCAATAAAAACCCCATAAATAAATCAAATTACGTATTAGCATAGTACTGAATAACTTTGATAGCAAAAGATTTCTTTTGCTATCAAAAATGTCCCAAGGACAACACAAGGGTTAAGTAAATGTTAAGGCTAATAACTTTTTTTTTGTCATTAGTACAGGGCTGAACGGACCAAACTGTAGATAAAAAAGGCTGCACTGGACATACATTTCTATGTATTCTATGTGTTGGGCTCTTAATGAGAGTCTCAGTCTCATTAAGCATGCTGTTTAGTGAAGCTGAATTAATACACCATCTTAGGGAGAAACTGATCACATACATAAGCACTGCTTATGAGACCTAGCTGTCCATGGCTTTTTGGCTATTTCTGAAGAATGTAATCAACAAAAAAATTGACTAAATGAAACCACAATTTAAAAGCTAATTAGAATTTTTTTCATGATCAGAAGTAATAAAATAAAATGTATTTATTAAAATCCTGATGGCCTTCATTATGAATATATATAAAGAAAAACCTGTAACTGGACACACTGAGCCAAATGTAATCACATTTATATTAACAATAAACGCGTGTTGCTAGATATTGGACTTCCTTCTACCACCTGCCGCTGGATCAGAGACTTTCTCTCAGACCATGTACAGACAGTCAGAGTGGGGCCTCATCTTTCCTCAGCCCTCAACCTTAACACTGGCTCTCCACAAGGCTGTGTACTAAGTCCCCTGCTGTACACTCTGTACACACATGACTATGTGAGTACCCACCCCGACAACGCAGTCATTAAGTTTGCAGATAATACCACTGTGATGGGGCTCATCTCTGGGGGAGACGAGACGGCATACAGAGCTGAGATTCAGAGGCTGTCGGATTAGTGTGCAGACAACAACTTGGACCTCAATACCACAAAGACAAAAGAGCTGCTAGTCGACTTCAGAAGGAGGAAGTCTGAACTGCAGCCCGTCAGCATCAACAGGGAGTCTGTGGAAAGGGTGTCCAGTTTCAGGTTCCTGGGTGCGCACATGGACACAGACCTCCAATGGAGCGTCTCTATTTTCTGAGAATCCTCAGTAACATGGACCTGACGAGGGAGCTGCTGATCGTCTTCTACCGTTGCTCCATTGAAAGTGTGCTGACTGCATTTGTGTATGGTTCTCCAGCTGCACCATGGCACACAAAAAGGCACTTCAGAGGGTCATTAATGTGGCCCAAAAAACATCCTCTTCCCTCCCTGAAGGACCTGTACAGCACTCGCTGTCTTAAGAGGGCACGCAGCATCCTACAAGACTGCACACACCCAGGACACCGGGTGTTGAAGCTGCTGCCGTCTGGCAGGAGATTCAGGCTGCTGAGGTTGCGGACAAAAAGACTCAAGGGCAGCTTCTACAGGGCAATAGCCCTAATCAATGCAATCAGCTGACACCCGATTGGCTACCTTTGTGGACATTTTTTTTTTTGGGGGGGGGGGGCAATAATAACATCCATCCAGCCATCCATTCACTTTGGCTTATCCGTTTCAGGTTCACGGGGGGTGCTGGAGCCTATCCCAGCTGTCATAGGACGAGAGACGGGGAACACCCTGGACAGGTCGCCAGTCGCAATAATAACAATAATAATAATAATGTACAATAAACATACACTCATTCTTTTATTTATTAAGTCATTCCTTTGCTCATACCTTTCTTGCACTTTAAAAAAATCCATTTTAAGTTACTGTGTTGTGTTTAGTTGTGTTTAGTTGTGCGCAGTGCAGACGTGGGACAGTTTCCAATTTCATTGTTCTGTTGTACTAGGTATGACTGTGCAAGGACAATAAAGAGTTATCTTATCTTATCTTTTGTAGTTCATTCCATCTATCCATTGGTCTTTAACCAGGGACTTGAATACATCTACGAGTTTCGGCTTATTTCAGCTGTTCAACATATAAAATGCAGTAACTGGCAAATAGTGGATGTTTCTCCGTGGTAACCTTGAAATCACAGCACCCCCCACCCCTCCTCTCCACATTTAAAATCCCAGTTTACGGTGACCAACAGGAGGCAACAGGTGTCTCAGATTTTCTAAATAAGATTGCTCAGTTTCATACAGGAAATTTTTCTGTTGACCACAGTCTCTCTTTTTTTTTTCAAAATAAAAGCCCTGGAATAATTTTAGGAATTGAACAGAATTATTTAAACTCTTTCTTTTTCTCTGTAGTAGTTCCCAATTACTTAATGAATATATATACCATATTTTCAAAAATAAAGCATATAGTATTTACTTATTTTCAGTGCTTTATTGTGCTGTGGGTTTTTTGTTTTGTTTTTGTTTTTTGTTTTTTTTCTAAACATTCAACCAAACATAGCAAGCAACATTCAGGTCCAGCCTCAAAAAGTTGATTCTGTGCATCTGGCGGTAACTTTTTCAGTAGGAGAGACAGTAAAAACATACAAGAGACAATGTCTGGCTGTAGCAACAATTCCACCACAATTTCTAGAGAAATTAGTTAACAGTTAATAAACTACCCAAGGTGATCTTTGGTGAAATAAAGATCTTGAGTGGCATCAGTAAACTGCTGTTTATTTCCCCCCTATAGATCACATTCATCCAGTTCAGTTTAAATCCACATTTTTCTTTCCTGGTACCAGTTTGAGTTTGAGTACCACTCCTCAAGAAGACGACTGCATGTCCGAACACTCAACGCATAGCCTAGAAAAGTTTGCTCAGATTTTATCTTTAATCGAAATTCATCTAAATTCTGTTAATCCCAAAATTAGATACGATCGGCAATTATAATAAAGTTTCCAAAGCTGACTACTACAAGTATATTATCCAAATCCCCTCTTTGTGAAAGTACAGCAAGTACTCACATCTCCAGTTGCGTATAATCAGAACAGTGAGACAATTTTTTGCACTCAGAGTTGCTGCAAACGTAAATGTTATTTGCATGTCCCAGAAAATTAACCACATATTATCGTCAGTAATGTTGCTCTGGTTGTTGGACTTTTCAAGCACAGAGAAACTGTGGTGGTGGCCGTCAGGCTGTGTGTAGTCATTTCAAGCAACTAGCGCACCCTGGTGCCTCTGATAGCCTTTTTCAATGTCAGCAATTTTCTGAGTGATCCTCAGTGTACGAAAATGATCTTATATCTTGTAACTACTGTATGAGTTTACATAGACTCTGCCTGAAAGACTCCTTCATTCCTGAATGGAAACATCAATGCAAGGCTGGTTTCAGTTTCACTCAGTGTAAGGAGACCCCATCTCTTCTTTCAGCTGCTATCAACCTCCTATTTTGCTGTATGATGAATTAGGGGTATTTGTGGTCAACTGTACTGAGCTACCTTCTTATATTACAGTTCGAGGACATGTGGTGGAAGCAATGAGAAATGCTTTGATTTTAAACACGAGCAGTCACAGAAACCCAGGGAGAGCATTGCTTCAAGCCTCTGGAGAAAACTGCAGCAGTAATTTACTCATCAAACTGGACACCCTGAAATACCCAAGGTGTTAAACAATTGAAAGTTGACATTGAGATTTTGCCCCTCTCTGCTTTTGAAGTTCAGGTTTCTTGGTTTGTCAGCTTGTTTGTCAGAATATCACCTGAAGCTGAACACATTTTAAAAGTTCTTCTTACCTTTTCTGAAGAAACAAAAACAACACATTTCTTACTGAAAGAACAAATCCAACAAGTATGACATAAAACAAGGCAAGCAGCAAATCTCCGTGGCATGATGATCACTGACACATCTTGTGTGTAAAACAAGATATATCGCTTATTTTGTTTTGTCTTGTTTACTACACCTTTATTACATCTTTTAATGCCCCACTGTACACATGCTGCACAATGATGGAGTAAAAATCTATGAATATTAACTTTTGCACTGCAGGTAGTCAGTAAGGTCTGTGAATGAATTAAACTTCCACACAGGACAGAATAATTCACGTTCATTATTCAAACATCTGACATAAGTGAGTCTCTTTAGGATTAAATAAATTAATGATTCATTGTGGCTTAAGCTGCGATTTTATTGCGTTACATAAAACTATTTGAATTCTTGTCTCTATTGATTAGCTGACCTATTTTACTGGACCTGGAAGATTTTATACCAGACATGCCTAATAAGTAAGTCAGAATGAGTTAACTCCTAATCTGTTAGCTCAAAGCTCAAACATGTTGGCATATTGACTTTTAGAAAGTATACATTCATTTCTGTTGTGTAAATCTGGGCCAGAGGAAACTGCGCAGGAGCGCACGTGTTCCTTCTGTTGAAGAAAGCCCTTTAAAAACTTAAAAAACTGTCACAGATCAGCGCCCCACTGTGGCTCACTGACTCACGACTTTCCTCTGGACTGTGGGTGTTTTGCTGCCGTTTTATTAATTGTGTTACTTTTCATTTTGCTATATTTTCCTGGTTTCTTTTACTCATGAAAACCATCGAACTAAAAAAAACTATCAGGTTCTGAACAAATGTTAGTACCACATAAGTCTAAGTAACTAATCTAATAACTTCTCAGGAGCTTTTAGCACTTGTTTAAGGGAAAATATTTTAAGGTTGGTTTTAAAACTGGCGGACACACTTCAAAATGAATTAGCTCTTAACTTGCAAACACAGTCCTCTATTCATCCAGGTAAAGGTCTCATTGAGGATAAAAATACCTTCTGTCAGGGTCCTGACCAGGAAGGCAGAGTTATCTTTGTTTTAACTCGCGGCACACAGCACCCTGATATGGCAAGCCCTGAAGACCATCGAGTTCTCTGTATTTGTGCTTTACAATTGAACATGTTCGTCTGTTAGAACCCCACTTGTTCTATAATATTAAAGAGCCCTCTAAATACTCTCAAAAGCACCCATCCCCGCAAATGCCCTCTAGGCTATATATCTGTGGCAGTGGACAGGCCGTGTCTATCCGTGTTCCTGTGTCTGTGGAAGCACGTCTCAGCCTTCAGTCAAGCATTGCAGGCTGGCGCCGCTGCCTCTCCACTTCCACAACATCAGGTGTAATGTTACTGTTTGTTGTGGCCTGAGAACACTAATAACATGGCTTGAAAACAATGTTGACGGTAAAGCTGGTCAACATCACCCGACATCACTCAACCCCCGAGGACCTGCACGCTGATTAAGCGGCTCAGCTCACAAAGAACGAGGACTGGCGAGACTCTGAATAAGTGCCTCCTATTTTAAAACAGAGTAATTAGGCTGCGATGG
>NW_005187434.1:569153-575629 GCF_000239375.1 Pundamilia nyererei | reverse complement strand
TATCTATCTATCTATCTATCTATCTATCTATCTATCTATCTATCTATCTATCTATCTATCTATCTATCTATCTATCTATCTATCTATCTATCTATAAACAAAAAACAAAAAAGCGATTGCAGGTATTTAAACTGCTACAAATCATTTGCAGGTATATGTTCTGTCAATCATGTCTCAAACAGAGACATTTTCAAACATTTCTGGAGAGATCCTAACAATAAAGATATTTTAACTGGGCAAAAAAGACCATGTTGATTGTCATATAAATAACACAGAAACAGAGAGATACTAGCAAAACAGCTCATTTTATTTTATTTTATATATAAGCCTTTCGTAAACCACGTTTACTGGAGCCTCATTTCCAGCTTGAACAAAGATAATTAGTCATAAAAACCCGCATAGAAACATCGGCAATCACTTTATTTTGTGCACAATGAACTAATTAGCGCATACTTTCCGCAACTCCAGAAGTTTTGCGGTAGGCCGTGTGCTTACTGATACATGCGCTCACCAAAAGTCTAATTTCTTAATTAAACTCGGGAATTGCACATTTGTTTCGCAGGGAGAGAAGGGCGGACATGATGAAAGGTGTCTCTGTAAGGTGAGAAGGAAAGCTGGGGCTTCAGGGTAGTGTGAGCAGACTGTGGGTGTTGGTCATTTGGTCAAATAGGGGATAATGTTGACTATCTACCTTGCTCATTAGCTTGGACCATTGAATGATTCAAATCAGGCCCTCACCCGCCAGTCAGTTAACACACCTCTGTGGCTTCATCAGCATCAGCAGCAGCTCGAGCTCATCGAGGATCAAATCTAAGCACTGAAATGGAAGGCATGCATCCCAGTTTGACGACCTCGACACCTTTTTCCGTGAAGGATATCTTGAGGATGGAGCACCATGACTATGAGCATGATTTTCTAACGGCTGACCAGGTTGTGCCCTTGCATCATCAGCACGTGCACGCTGCGCCCCAGAACAGAGACTTTTATGAATGCCACTCGGAGCCGCGCGCCTCGGAGATACTTGACAAACTCGATACTCACAACCCGGGAGCAGAAGAGGAGATACACGAGCAAGGTGAGGTGACACGATGGACAACAAAGTAAGATTCAATTCAGGAGGCGCTGGTTGTGGATTTAGGCAGCTCCACAAAAACACGATACAGGACGCGTTAATGAGACGGGGCCCGAATGAAACAGTTTCATTTTCCATTTAGATCTTAGTCTGATAACCTAAACAGACCACAAGAATCTCACTGAACCAGTGAGAAATGTTTCCCTAAAGTAATCGGCACCTAAATTAATAAATTAAAAAAATTCTGACAATTTTCTGCAAACTGCAGACTTCAAGATCAAAATGTGAGCTAAACAAAAATTTTTAATGTTGTCAATGTTTGCAGTTTTGTCAATTTTGCCTTTAAACTCTCAGAAATAATCAAATTAGTTGTTTTGTTTTTTTTACTACAACTTTCCACTTTATTTAAGCTTTAGTCTTAAAAGTGTTGCACATTTCGAACAATTGCAAATGATTTGGCAAATTTTAGGCAGTAAACAGGTCATGGTGTCAGAATGTGACTGTGTTTTTGTTTTGTGGTGCAGAGATGAGCGGGTTCGACAGTCCATCTGATTGTGACAAACCCCCCCAGAGGCCCAGCGTGCGCAGGAAGCCCCGGGTCCTCTTCTCCCAGTCTCAAGTGTCCGAACTAGAGAGGCGTTTCAGACAGCAGCGCTACCTGTCCGCCCCGGAGAGAGAGCACCTGGCCCACGTGCTCCAGCTCACTTCCACCCAGGTGAAAATCTGGTTCCAGAACCGCAGGTACAAATGTAAACGTCAGAGGCAGGACAAATCTCTGGAGCTGGCGGGTTATCTGCCTGCACCCAGGAGGGTCGTGGTTCCCGTGCTGGTGCGGGACGGGAAGCTGTGCGGTGCCGGTTCCCATTCAGCGCCTTACAATGTAACACTTGGACATTATAACCCCGCGCTTGGATACGGAAACAGCAGCATGTACGGCTGCAGTTATCACAGCGCGTCAACTTCTGCGGCACAGATGTCCAACAGCAAGCTAAACGATTTAACAGGAAACACCGAGACGCACTTCGGCCACGGGCCGTTTCAGGCCTCTCTACAGGGTATAAGAGGCTGGTGATAAAGGGACTGAACCACTGAGACATTTCAGTATCAAACGTATATTGTATAGTTGGTGTGGGGTCGTATTGTAATTTTCCGTTGTTCAAAAAATTTCTGATGAATCGATTATGAAAAATAAACGCTTTAATATTCAGTTATACTTTTCTGTGTCTAGACGCAAATTCTGAATTAGGGCAATCCGGGGTTGGTTGGTACACCTTTTGCTCTTGCTGATGTTTGGATTACTTTCAATAATGAGTCATGAATCGAACAAAAACTAATGAAGCATCAAGGACACTCTGTGACAAGCAGCCCTGTAACGAGGTTGGTTATCAGTGGGTTTCAGTAAAAAATGGTGATTAAAAAAAGCACAACTTTTTATTCTATTTAGATAAATATATCAATGTATCAAAGTTTAGAAATGAAATTTTAAACCGTTTTTCCATTTAAGCCATGAATCTGAACCAGTCACAGTTATTATTTATTATAGTTAATATTCTTCATTCTTACAGTGTTTTTATACAAAAACAACTGAGAATAAATGTCATATTTTTTCGAACTCATGTATCACTTTAAAAACGGGTTTTGCAACAGGTAAACTGAGCGAGTCAGCGCAAACACGATAAAAATGAAGTACATTATTATCTTTCTGACTCTGAACTGCTCTCCATTATAAGTCTTGGTCATGCTCGATCGCCTAGATAAGGAAGGTTTCCGGGATCTCTCTTCTAAGGTTGCTAGTTTTAATGTGGGAACCCTTTACTGCAATCAGAATCACACGAGTCAAATGCGCACTCCTGGATCGCCTGAGATCATCTGTGTGAGATCAGTTTTGACAACAGCACACGGAAGCCTCATTGGTGCTAAGAACTGATTCCCAGTGTGATTTTCATGTCTAATATCTTTACTTAAAATTACTTGTATTTGTAAACAGACCTCATTGAGCAGGATTTACAAAAGGTCTATATATGCAATTTAAAAATCACCTGTTTTTCAAGCATCTTTATGACTGTGTCTTATTGCACCTATACATTATAACCAATCCGGTCCTTTTTGACCACGTAAAATATGTTTACAGAACTATTGTTATATTTATTGCAATTTCTTCTTCTTGGCAAGATTACTCTTAGAGATTTTTTATGTCAACTTTTTATCTGGATAAATAAAGTTTTTAAAAGTCACTTTGCCAAAAACTGATTGCGGTTTCTACTTTGTGACAGGAATGTTGTTTGTGGCTCAAGGTGGCTTGATGTCATTCACTAGTGATACATTCGAGATATATTTCACATATTATATGGCAAAAGTTATTTATAGCAGTTTAAATACGACCAATCACTTTTTGGCAAACACAAAAATTCCAAATATTTTGATTTAGTTACCACAGTAAAAAACGGATTCAAATCAAAGTGATTACTTTTGGCTTTTCTTCATAAGTGTGCATTTTTAAAACGACTAATGTTGCGTGAGCTTTTCATAAAAATACAAATTCCACAAATTGGCCGGTGCAAAACGATCGCGTGAAATACCCACAGTGCCCTATGCGTCGTCTACCTCCATGTATACTATAAACATGTGATGACTTCATATAAAGTGAGCTTTAAAAATATCATTACTGTACTATATTGCTTTTCATCAAATTATTCCTTTTTTTTATTTCTCCGTAGCTTTTGAGTGAAGCTTTTAAAATAAATAAAACAAAGGAGAAGCTTTTTTAAAAATTATATAAATTTGTAAAACTTTGTCACCCAGTTTTCCAGGAGGAGCTCAAAAAACGACAGCATACCTTATTAGGAACCTTTAAGTGTAACTGGTTGTGGCGTTGTCGTTTGCCGGGTTTATCAAAGAGAGCCATCAAACAGCTAATGGATGAAGTGACATCTGACCTGACAGCGCTGCTCTATCAAAACTCAGCTCATTATTGCCCCATTCACAAATCCGCTGATAAGGCCGGAGAGCTTGTCCTGTCCCGGGGCTCTGCTTGGTAAACAAACCCGCAGACAGAGTGGCTCTTTAACTTCTTCAAACTTTCAATCAAGAGGGAAACAGTTCCCGTCTGACTTGTCGTGTATCGACGAGCCACAGGCAGGTGAGCGCCAATCAAACTTCAAAACACAGATTTCTGTAAAATAAAATTCAGTTATTTTTTATCATTAAAACGGTCCCTTTATATCTCCACAACAACAAAGCGTGGCATTAATTTAAAATTATAAAACCATAACATCAAATAAATCAGAGATACATATCAGCGCGACTCGTTTCCCGTCAAAATCACTTGATTGGGGGGAAAATACGTTTGTGTAATTTTTTTATTGCGCGTGAACGCAGAGAATAAACACCTCTCAGAGAAGAGTCACGGGCTGAAGGAGCATCTCTGCACAGATAAGGATGAAGCTGTAGACAGAGAGGAGACCAAGAGAGATCAGATAATGACTGTGTGTGTGTGTGTGTGTGTGTGTGTGTGTGTGTGTGTGTGTGTGTGTGTGTGTGTGTGTGTGTGTAAGTAAAAGGGTTTTTCAGAAGTTATGTTTATAGTGTATGACTTTAAAATGTAACTTTAAAAATATATATAGATCTTATTCTTCTTAATAACACCAGTAAATAAATACATTACATTATAGATCACGTGTAGCCATAACCTTTGGTGTGAACTATTTTAATTTTAATTTAGAAGCATAAAGAAAAGCCTTAAAATGACGTAACCCGGTGATCTCATGACACAGTAACTGTCTTTCAACTGAAGTAATTGGTTACTGCAATCAGTGAAAAGGTCCTCTGTCACTCATGACAGATAAAGATTTTTTTAAAATGATATTCAGCAACTCATCTCACTAATGAATAGTCAAATCTGTGTCTTTTCAGGGAGGAAAACTGTGAGCTCATGCGCAGTAACTCTGCTTTGTTTTGAAAAGGTGGAGAGGGAGTTTTTCTTTTCTCCTCGTCCACATAAAAGGTGCTTGATTACACTGCTTGTGATGAGGGGCAGTTTAAATAGAGAATGACGTGAGTCTGACCATCGCTTGAAGAGACATTATGGTTTCCAAAATCCACAAAGGGTTTAAGTCATGCTGTGGTTAGAAAGAAAGACGCGTTCCTGACTATGTCAGAGACTTCAAATGTCAGTGTGATGATGAAATGATGAACTGTTGTATATGATTGTGCAGGAGCTCATCCACATTGCAACAACTCGCCTAAACAAAATAAGAAACTGTTGATTTTTGTAGCTGAGCTGGTTGTAGACGAAATAACAGTCCATGGTACATAATCCCTCTCTTTTAAAGTAGCTGTGAGATTGGCTTTAAAGCTCCCTCTGGTGGAAAACACTAGAATTGCATTTACAAAACTATCTCACACAGACCAAAGATAAGTTACTTTAATTTTCCCCTCACTGAATTTGGAGAAGAAAAAAATGGTTCACAGTTACTAAATTCAGAGTAATTGTTTCTTTATCATTTACTTTTTGTACAAACTTTAAACTGACCTGTTTCCTCTGATGACATATTGGTTGTGTTGCACACTTTACAAAGATGATTCTTGTGCAACAGCCAGGCGTAGGGATATTGTATAAAACAACTCTGATGCTGAGAAGATAAGAAGACAGAATGCTGACAAATCTGCTGCTGCGACAAGTCCTCGCAGTCACCATCAGCAGGAAAATAACAGAAGGTTGATGGCACATTTGGTGGCTCAAAGAAAACATTGTCACCACTGCACCGGGGAGGACAAATGCCTTTCCAGGCTGAAAGGTCAGCAGCTCTCTTATGCTACCTCTGATGCACATCTAGATAACTATGCCACGACTGTCTAGGACAGAGTGATTGTAGAGGAAATGCCATTGTTTGGAGCAATCATGCCGATTGTCACAGAATAAGGGTGGTGGATGACTGCACAGAGTCTTAAAAGAACCACTTCAGTCGTAGGACTTCCCCTCCTCACACAGCCCAGGTGCTCGCTGTCATTGCTGACCTTGTTTTTGCTTATGTCATCAGACAGGTACGTGAGTTTTGTTATTCTGCAAAACATCCTTTTAACCACAATCAAACGTTTTTTAGATGGTGAAATAAAAGTGACATATGCCTCAAATAAATGCAATGTATGCATTTCTAGTAGAAAGTCATTTTGCACACAGCTGTGGTTTTGCTTGATTCCACGTTCAGTACAGTATGATCCAAAAATAAACGTAAGGAGTTTTATGGGGTAACAAACAATGTCTAGACAAAAGTGGGATTTTCTGTGCTTACAGTTCAACATACTTTAACAGGCAGACAGTCGCATGCAAAGATTTCACGGTGAGACATATCAAGCATTTAATCTTAATACGCTGTTGACAAGACAGCAGGTAATGCAAACGAGG
>NW_005187434.1:557978-568551 GCF_000239375.1 Pundamilia nyererei | reverse complement strand
CTGAAGCCGCTGTGTTACAATACTGAGCTGATGGAGGGCTCAAATTCGAGACTTTTTAGTGTGTCTGGAGCAGGTAGCTCCGTCCCGCCTTGTGGACTCAAACTTCCTCCACAGAAAGACTAAACACACTTTGTGAACATGCACTGCTTGCTTTTCTGATACTAGTTTATTAGCTAATTTTGGATGTCACTCAGTTCTCTCTGTTAGGAATAGATCATAGCTAAAAAAGTACATTGCCAACATGCACCCATTATATTTTCTTGTACAGAAATGAGTTTCTAATCATTTTGTTTGAGTTTAGATCACATATTCGACACCTTTCTGCACATGTGTATAAGTAGAACCACATCAGGCTGTTTTTCATTTAAACATAAAAGCATGCATAAGGACAACTATAAATATATAAATTCATCTTTTTACAATCAGTCTAAAGTTTTAAAATCTTTCTCTATACAGATCACTTCTAAAAAAAAAAAAGATCAGTACTTCTTTTTGAATGTTTCAGTATTTTTATGGACTTGATACATTGCAGCAGAGCTGAGTAGGAAACTTGAATGAAAGTTAGTGAAAGTAGAAGTAAACTTTAGCCGTCCCGTCTCCTTAACGCGTCAGTGCAGTCTGAGCCCGCCCCTGCTATTGTATAAATTCAGACTGTGTAAGTGTGTGAGGACTCACAGTGCTTCAGCCACTTCTCCCACTGCGCCTCTGATGCACCGAGAGTCCTCGGATTTTTTTTAATTACTGGCTGGAAATGTCTGACTCGGCCAAACCTCTGACTTCCTTCCTCATCGAGGACATCCTCTCCAACAAAGACAGCGCGCGATTCAATGATAAATGCTGCTCGCAGAAGGAGGAAAGATGTTCGCAGTGGAATGAAGAATCAGGAAAGTTTTCACCACAGCTCTGTCTTCAGGAAACAGCCTTTGGATTACAGACAGGTGAGCGTCTGCAGGCTTTCAACAGCAGGTTTACTGCGCTTAGATAAAGTGACCAAATCAGTTTGATGTGTGTTGTTTACTATGAAGAATGTGCAGAATGGTGCAGTGTAACAACAAAAGACTTGCTTTAAAAAATTTTTTGTAATGGCAGCTGCTTATCTTACAATGATCACAAACCAGTTCACAAAGCCTGCTGCAAACCAGTTTACCTGTTTAATGACTGGATCTCATCTGTGCTTCACAGACTCTCTGAACACATCATGCCCCAGCTCCTCGGAGTCAACTTTGCCCTCCCCCGGAAAGCAGAAGCGCTCCAGAGCTGCGTTTACACACCTCCAAGTGCTCGAACTGGAGAAGAAATTTAATCACCAGAAATACCTGTCGGCCCCAGAGAGAGCTCAGCTGGCCAGAACCTTAAGACTAACCGAGACCCAGGTGAAAATCTGGTTTCAGAACAGGAGGTACAAAACGAAGCGGAAGCAGCAGACATCAGAGTTTTGTAAGGATTTGTACAACGCAGAAGGACTGGGTCTGAAAGAGGATTTGGTCAGATCATCACTGATTACTTCCTTCTACAAAGCCTACCAATACAGACCCTACCTGTGGGACTACAGTGGCCCCTGGGGCCCAGTGTTATGGTGAAAATAAATGTATAACCCTAAAGTTTATCATCTACAAGCTTCTAAAATCTATGTTTACTGTCACAGCTGATTCTTTGTCAGATTTGGAACATGGTGTTTGCTCATGTGTTGACTTTATCCATCTTGTGGAGTGATTTCGCTCATGAAAATGTGCTATCATACAAATCTTGCTGTATGGATATGACATGGATTTGCACAGCCAACTTGTGACATTGTTGATTAATAAATTATTAATAAATTAATGCTTATACATTTAACCTTTGTTAAGAGTGCTTTAAAATTTCGAGCATTTGAATGAAGTTAAACTGTGATAAAATTGCAGTTGGTGTCAATGAAGGCGAAAGAATGAGACCCGATTTCTTCAAAGAGCTGATGCCCTGATTGCAGGGAGATAAACTGCTCTTTCTAGAGACAGCACCACACGGAAAACGAGAGGAAACGAAACAGTAAGGGAGTCAGCTGACATCACGCATTCCAGATGCTTAAACATGCTGACATAAATACAAATATGAAGGCTGGCCAAGAGGCATCTTTGTTTAAATCAGAGATAAACGGAGCTCCATAAGGCATCGAGTTCAATCAGCAGTTGTCAGCTTTGCTTTCTTGAAAGTGGGGCATGAGGAGGTAAAGCTGTCATGTGGCTCACCTCCTGCATGCCATGGTGATTGTGTAGTATACCTGGCAGTTGGTAGATAAAAAAGTAACAGAACGTGTTTCTTAAGGTATGTTCTGTGCGATGTATAACAATAAGTGAGGATAACACACAAAATGTGATGTACACTTCAGATCTGGGCACATTTTGTGACCCTTTTTTGGAAGCTTTGGTGTAATCATAGCCCTGTACACTCATGCATGTAACACATACTACAAATCAACATATTTTTCCAAGCACCTGGATTGTACAAATAAAAATTTTAAGAAGTCTGGCAGCACGATTTTTCAAACTGACTGACGTCTTGTTAGTTTATAAAGTGAGACTTACACTCACACCAGCTGCACTGTGGCTATGAAGCATTTCGGTGGCAGAGTGTTCTGCAGGTGTGTTATCACCTGGACTTCTCATGAGCTCTTTTTTCCCTCTCAGTAAATGAGGTCAAAGTTTCCTTTATGAATGTTCTTCATATCATTTCCTTCCCACTGAGTAATGCTGTGTTTCACTTACATATCCCCCAAACCCTAAATAGTTTTTAATCAAGCATCTAAACAACAACTGCTATGTTCTGGCTTGCAAATTTACAACCACGAAATCCCAATGTTTGATAACCTCAAGTTCACCAAACACCAAGTTTAAACATGCTGTGCACATACAAAAAACAAAGACAAAATTCGGAAACAGGTCTAACGTTGCAGCGAGACTTACACCGCACTATCCCAGTCAGCTGAGAGTGATTGTGGACTGACCCAAACAGAACCAAACTTGATAATGAATTAGTCCATGGCTACAAAAAACAAACAAAGACAATGAATTTACTGCATATGAGCTTCTGTGGCTGACCCATGTGGAGATAGATGGTATCTCAGTCCTTTGATTGGTTGAAAAGCAAATGTGACAATCTCCCGTGGGGTCCAGAACCAGACAGCTCAGTGAACAATGTAAAAATTATGATGACAAACTAAGTAAAATCCTATGAGGGAGTTTTACTTATTAGGGAAGTGAACAAATCAACAGCTTGTTGATGACACTGTACTGAGTTTTATTTAAGGAACACTTGGAGATGTTTTTAATATTGTTAGTAACTGATAAAAAAAAAACTGTGGCATGTGGGTGTGGACCTTTTTTCTCTTTCTAAAGTTGCTAATAGTAACGTGTTTTTTTAGTCTGTAATATTCAAAACTTCAGAGATTTTTTTTATCATCTGTGCAACTGATTTCACTTCTGCTCCTCTTTATACTGTGTTTCAGTGTTGGGAAAGAATTATAGAATATAATAGCCACTTAAATGTTGAATTCAATTTTAAAGATTTAACTCACCATCGGGGAGATTTTACATCATAGTAAATGCATCTAAATCTATACTGACTTCCTTACACTGGCTTAAAAGCAGAGGTGATGGAGTCTTTTCAGTGGTGCCCAGTCCCTCAATTATTTTAAAAACCCTTAAAAATCCTGTTTGAGTCTAGTTGAGCATCCTATCCTGGCTTTGATTACACAAACACACTCTTTCTTGCACAATTAGATATTTGTTGTGTACTTATTGTTGATTTAGCGACTGTTATCTATTGTGTATATTTTGTATAACGTGTACAGCGCCTTGCAGCCGAGGCTGTTTTTGACTTGTCTTATTTATACAAAAGCTGAGGAACAGCGCTGAAAACTAAGAAGCAACTATAGCTTCCTTCAGGATGGCATGCTGGTCTGACTCGGGACGGTGCTGATAAGATGACACAAAGGATTTAGGGCTTTACATATTTAAGAAGGGCATGTTTGTAGTAACATAACTGAAGTGTGAGCACAGGTCTGATGGAGGTGATAGGATATTTCAGCTCTTTCACACTGCTAATCTGTCTGACTTTGTGCAGCGCATGCCCTTATGCAAACCCCACAGGGCAACAAATGCTAAAAACACAACTGCGGGCATTATTTTTTTTTTGCCCACTTCTGTGTTTTAATTGTCGATCATTCTTCTAAATGAAAGCCTCGCTCGTCGGTCATGAGGTTAAACCTGTACGGGGAGTTATAAGGTATTGCAGTGTCAGCTTAGGAAAAAGCACACAGTTTCTCATGCCGGTATAGAAGCTGGAGAAATGAAATCATTCCTCAATCTTGATGTCTAAATATTTCCTCAAACTAAAGTGACTCCTTATCAGCGATGCCAGTGGCCGTGCTGTTCACTATTCATAGGCCCTCAGAGTAAACAGGTAATTAGACATGAAGAGGGGCAGATAGCATCTGTTTTGACGGCATTTGAAACTCTGACTGTATCTCTCAGCAACTCTCTGTGTCTTTCAGCGTCTCTCAGTGTATATGTTCATGCTCATCAGATAAGGGAGCCTGTTGAAGGGTGTAGGGTTGGGAGAGCCATTATTATACTTGCCATTGTGATACCTGCACTTCCGCAGGCTTGAAGAGACATGGTACATTGATTCACAAACACACAAGGCTTAAAAAAACAACTATATCATCTTGTGTTTTTCTTTCTCTTTCGTTCTTCAGGTTTGGTAAGTGCCTGTCTGCAGCCTACCTGGATTAACTGGATTTGGCAAGCACATGATGAAAACAGAGAGTAGTTGAAAACATCACTCTCTCATCTGTTTTTCCTCTATTCGAGCTGTTTTTGTTGTTGGGTTTTTTTGGGGAATAAACAGGTATAAGGCAATAACTTTATCTTTCAGAGGTCTGATTGCAATACGCATTAAAAAGCACGGTCGCAGAGCCTTTCTCTTCACGGTGGCCAATGATGCTTTGAAAAACAAGCAGATCTTCTTAACAGATGGGGAGAAAACCAACCCTGACCACAAAGACAGCCTTTGTCAGTGCTCCAATATGCCGTGACTGTCTTACAAATTTGTTGGACTTGATAAGGACGTTTAAAACAGCCCTGATCTTCTCATGGGAACACTCATAAACTTCCTTGAATAGTGTAACTGGATCCCTCATGTTACGGACCCTGTAGAACAGCTGCCTTTCTTTCCTCATCAGCAGATACATAACAGCATCCAACTTATCCGATGGCTGACATCGATTGTGCCTAAGTACGTGTCGTGTGTGACAGAGAGAAAGGATGTGGGAGGAGATAGGCATGCTGAGGGAGAAGAGACTTTTTCCCCCCCCAGTGTACTTTGAGATAAAGATATAAAGTAGTGAGACAGTTTACGGCAGATTAAGGTGATTAGAGAAAACTATAATGAGGACAGAAGACGTGGGTGAGGGGGGCTTTCATTGTGCTGTTCAGATAAACAACCTGTATGTGGAGAAGGGCGAAAACTAAACACTTCAGGGTTACAGCAGAAGTGTACGTGTCCTGCAGCACGCTGGTTTGGAAGAAAGCTCCGCGCTGCCTGCATCTCAAAGAAATCTGATTTATTTTTTTGTCAGCAAACAGGGAATCATGGGCAGGACACACATCTGAAATATCATATTCACCTTTGCACCAATGTTGGAAATAAAATAATAGAATTACCAAGAAGATTAGTGGAACCAACATGAGGTCAATGAAAAGAAATTAAGTACACTGATGCTCAAATGTTTGGGGTCACTACAAATTCCCTGTTTTCATTTAAAAATAATAAAAACACTCAGTCAATCATCGGTGTTCTTAACGACAGTCGGTGATTAAGGCCAATAAAACAATCAAAAACAATCGCTCCCCTTGTCCAGTGGCACACTGAGTTACTTAATGGAAGTTTCCACTGATGCTAGCGTGACTTAAATTTGTTTTGCTGATTAAAGAAGCCACTACAGGAGTGTCTGGTCCATCAGCCTTTGTGGACATCAAAACAGATACAATCATCATAATTAATACTGATCCAAGTTCAACATTGAAAGTATAACAGTCACATAGTTGCAATATGGAAACAACATCACACAATGCACTAAACCCTGACTCTAACCCCATAACCCTGGGAATTCTCGGACACAAAAAAGGACAACACTGAAAATAAAAGACATTCATTCTTACCTAGGGACTGACCTCAATTTGGAAAAGGATGCGGGGTTGATGCCCCGTGCACTTCCTGTTCCTCCTTCGGGTGCGACGGGCTCTATCTCCTCAATCTAACCCCATAACCCTAACTGTACCCTAGTAACCTTAAACCTAGCCACGGTTACATCCTAACCCCCGACTCTAAACCTCATGGTACCTGCCACCTTTTTTGGATTTTTTTCCTGAGTTTCCTAAAATGTTTTTGTGCTATTATGTAAATAGCAAAAATTGGCTCTAACCACAGCAGAAGGGGGAGGCCACAGAGAGCAACTGTACATCAAAGCCTTTAGTTTGAGAAGCAGGCATTTCAGGTTGACCGTGTAGGTTCTCAGTTATCAGGTCTTAGTCTTAGAAGGTTAAAAAGAAGTGGACTGGACTTATTTAAGTTTTTTGAAGACATTTCATCTGTCATCAGAGAGACTTCCAGTGGCCTTCTTTTTCAAGCTCTTAGAGCGTTACAGGTCCTTATATAAACAGCTTGGTAAAATGGTTTCTGTAAACTCAGATTGTGTTTGTGAACTTAGTGCACACTATTGTATGAAATCTTAATTCTTGTGTAGAAAACAATAATGTGAGAAGTATTTGCCCCACTCCTTCCTGATTACTTTTTCTTTTGCACGTTTGTCACACTTGAATGGTTCAGATCCATCCTTTAATTTTCAACACAGAGAGATACTATTCACATTCACACCTATGGGCAATTTATAATAATGAATTTACCTAACCCCACTAAGTGCATGTCTTTGGAGTGTGGGAGGAATGTGGAGTGCTTGGGGTGAACCCACACAGACGGGGGAAGAATGCAAAGTCCACATAGAAAGGATCGAAGCAGCAAAGCAGCCACAGTCACACTATCACCACCGTGTTTGACTGTTGGTATGATGTTGTTTTTATGAAATGCTGTCAGCATTAAACCAGATGTAGCAGAACTCATACTTCATTTTTTCTTGTCAGTTCACAGAATATTTTCCCAGATGTCTTGGGGATTGTCAAGATGTTTTTTGGTAAATGTGAGACGAGCCTTTGTGTTCTTTTGGGACAGCAGTGGTTTTCATCATGGTACCCATGGATGAGCACCATGCTCTGTCTCTCTCTTATTGTTCAATCATGAACTCTGACGTTAACTGAGACGTGAAGAATGTGATTCTTTAATGTTGCTCTGGGTACTTTTGTGACCTCCTGGATGAGGTGTTGATGTGCTCTTGGAGTAATTTTGGTTCACTGCTTTTCCAAGCTTTCTCCATTTCTGTATAATGGCTCTCACTGTGGTTCACTGCAGAAACTAGAAATAGTTTTATAATCCTTTCCAGACTGATAGATGTCAAATTTGTTTCTCAGCTGTGTCATAATGTGTTGCTTTTTGAGGTCTTTTAGCCTGCTTTACTTTGTCAGACAGCTTTTATTTAAGTGTTTTCTTGGTTAAGCATGTCTGCCATTAATCAGGCCTGTGTGTGGCAAGTGAACTTAGCTTTTCAAAAAATAGTGACTTTTTCGCAAAGAGTCAGGTAGGTTTGGATATTTTTTTCCCCCTTAATAAATAAAAAAGTATATAAAAACTGCATTTTGTATTTACTTGGGTTATCTTTGTCTAATATTAAAATTTGTTTGATTTGAAATATGTAAGAGAGGGAAACAAAGAGAGAGGGAGTAGGCTTTCACAGCATTGCGTTTTCACTGTTCAATTTTTAAGAACAGGACTACTTTAAGTTTTTGGGACTGATTTTTTAGTCATTTAACTGACCAAACTGATGCCACAGCAAATCTTACCAGTTCTAAAATATGAAGGACATTTGTAAAGCCTCTGCTCTAGACCATTTTTAAAGCACTGTTGATATACAGTTAGATCAGGAAGTACTCTACAAGGACAATTAAAAAAACAAAAATGTTGCCTTTGTAAACCAGTGTAGGGTCTTAAGATCAAATAATCAGTGTAAAATTTCAGCTTTAATTCAACAAAAGTAAAGGCTCAAAAGTAATGTAATTTAAATGTAAGCATATGACTTTTTTTGTTTAAATATTATTATTTGGATGACAATCTTTTGCAGTAACTGCCTGAAAACTAGATCCTGTGTTTCCTGTGTGAGCTGTCAGCCCCTTACTGCTATTTTAATGCTCTACAATAATAATAATAATAATAATAAGTAATCTTCCTTGTAACTATTAAATAAGAGATACCAACACTTTGACAGCAAGTCAACATCACTGATTGGCGTGCCTGTTATGTCAACCTTTATGTAACAGCGCCCTCTACCGAAACTGTATTACTCTTACAAGTTAAAGGGCTGGTTCACACAAACAGTAGTAAAAAGGTTTTTTGCCGTGTTTGCTTTTCAAATAGAACTATGATATATCAGGACTGTAAAATATGCTACTTTAAATCAAACTCCACTATAAAACCTTTTGCTGTTGTTCTATGAAACAGAACAAACATCTTCCCCAATCTGCAACACTCATTCCCAACACAAATACTCCAGAAAAATCAAACACAAAAGGGCGCCATTTCTCACTTACATGTTTATTTCAGCTCCAGTGTTGCATACTGTAGCAGCATTATCACAATCATTTTATATTTGCAGGGTCAAACTTTCAAGCATTCCTGTCACTGGAGATGACACTCACTTTTGCGTGTAAAGATCATAAAAATATTTACATTATTCAAATTCCCACATAGAACATCAGCTTTTCTATTTCAAAATACTTTTGACACTACTTTTATATCTCAGTTATTAACAGATACCTCAAAATCTGAGATTTTCCTCAGCGGATCCAACTAAAAAAAAAAAATAATAAAAAAAAAAAAGACACAATGTGTGCAACAGACTGAAACATCAATCTACTTTTATATTGAAACATGTTATCCATCCATATGAAAACAATTCAATATGAATAGTTTATGTAGTCTATTCCAAGTCAACCATATCACTATGTAAAAAATTAGGTTGCACTGTAGTTTTTCAAGATTAAATCAAACTTTTTTTTATGACATTCAAAAGAACAACAACAAAAAAATAAAAGTCCAATGGCGTTTGCTCAGAACATCACTGAGCTCCAAACTTGAAGATGTGACTGTAAATCTTAACACTACTGAGTGAAAACTACATCGCAAAAAGTGGAATAAAAATCCACCGCAGGCAGGCACGCAACATCGTGCAGATTAAAAGTAGAATGCATAGGTTGTCTTTGGTTTAGTATCATTTACCCGACTGTACAAATGTGAGGAATCGGTGGCTGAAGGGGCTGCGAGATCAACGAGAATGCGTCAAACTTTTCCAGAGTAAGAAAAATATCCTCCTTAATTCAAAATAAATACATCTGACTGCTTTCTGGATAACATCAAGGTCTGGCAAAATGACAATAGGCTGAAAAGAGCAGAGAGCACACAGGAAACGTGTAACTACAACAGGATGAGTGAAAATAAAAGAAATAACAATGCCTGCTTACCCTTACTGATGCGATCAAGTTTTTACTGGCCTCATGGTAACAAAGTGTACGTCTGACGTCAAGTCATCACGTTGCACTTTGCATCACAGGGGGTGTGCGTGTTCGGCTAAAGCCGAAGATAAAAATAAAAAAGCATTTTACATACAATGTACAGCTTTAATCTTCACGGTCAGCACGATTCACACGAAAGCTGAACATCACACCAGGCTAACAGAGAGGCTTCTCGGAAATAGTCACCGCTGTGTATTCGTGTTTTGAATACACATAAACAAGCTGCCTGCCTTCAGTAACAGCGAACGATCTTTAAATTGTGCGTGATTCAGATGCACTGCAGTTCTGTGCAGGCAAAAAGCTGGACCGCTACGGCCTACACACCTTCATGCCGAGAGAGAAACGGGATCTCTCAGGGGGCAGGAAGAAAGTATTTAGTATTTAATTTAAAAAAAAAAAAAAAAAATACAAAACCCCCCAAAACAATCAGGAGAATTGATGCAGATTTATGTGTGCGTTTAACAGATGTGACTGATGCCAATACAAAGAGCCTGTATTCATTCATAATTCATTCTAACAGAATTGTGTGCTTTTCATGATGCAACTTGGACCAAAGAAAATGTAAATATGGGAAGATTTCCTATGTCGAGAACAGAAAAGGAAAAAGGGTTAAGCAGGGTTTTATATGCTTATAAGGCACTTGGAACGTGTAGCTGTCCCATCAGCAGAGATGTGCAAATAAAGAATGTGCTGTGATGGTTCTGTGCAAACGCACCCACACACACACATGTTAAGAAAATAAATATAGAGTTCCAATATTAAGAAATAGAAACAACAAACAACATGGGAGAGTTTGGAAAAGCTGGGGGTGGTGAGTTTGTGGACTGGAGGAAGAACAATATCACCTCTTCTACAAGTAT
>NW_005187434.1:549284-557763 GCF_000239375.1 Pundamilia nyererei | reverse complement strand
TCTTCCTTGTGCGAAAATGACTCATGTTATTTCATCAGCAGCATGTGGAAAAATACCAAGACCTCTTACACCTTCATGTCGGAGTTTTCTGTCATCAGCCCACCTGTGTGCTGCTCAAACGCACTTTCTGTTAGAGAGGGCGAGGTCCCGCCTCATGCTCCTGAGGCAGCTGCTGCTTTGTCAGGAAGTACTTAAAGAACTCATACACCGACCAGGCGATGGCGGTGGAGGGCATCTGGTATATAACCCGAGCTTGGACCCCTTTGAAGAAGGCTGACAGACCACCGAGCTGGTACACCGTCCTGAAAGCGTTCGCCATACCGGTCAAGTGACCGCTGACATTCATGGAGCTGAGCGCTATGTTCTCTTGTGTGTTGAGCAGTGTTTTGCAGACATCGAGCGGAGTAGTAATTGCTGCGGAAACGGCTCCTGCTGCTGCGCCTGACAATATGTGGCTACCGGGGTGGTAATGTCTGTGAGGGTTTAACTGCTCCTGCATCAGTTCGTAGGTGATAAAGTGAACAGCCTGGAAGGGGATGTTCATGGTCAGTTGTGTGCTGTAGCTGCGGTAGAAGGCTCCAACGCCTTCAGTATATGTTACAGTTCGGATGCAGTCCCAAAGTCCTCGATACGGAGAGTTGTACATTTGCATCCTCTGCTTTATCACTGGAAACAGGAAGGGTGTTAGTGTGTTTGATTGCATGTATTCCATATAATTTCATGCTTTGCACACAATATCTCTGATAAAAAAGGTAAAAAAAACCAACCATAAAGTGATTTATTAGCCCTTCTTTTTTTTAAGAACTCTAATTTTAAGCAGGAATGCGGTGCAAGTCTGAGAAAACTTTACTTAGAGAGAAATAAAAAGCACACACTACTTTAATCTGCGTATTAAAATTCATTCAGTGCATTTGCTAAAGTAAATTTTCAGGTGCACTTTGTACAACAGCTAAGCTGAGCGGGACAGAGGGAAAAAGTGCATTCATACACAGATAACTCTTATTAGAAGGATTAGTGACAAAGGACAAAATACCAACACTGTTAAAAGGCAAAGAAGTACCTTGTTAGGAAATGTTTTCAGTTCTTACCTTCAGCTGGATTCATGACTGCATCGTGAAGAACAGTTGCCACACTACCAGCCACACCTATTCAAACAAACACACGTTGACACGTCAAATATCTGAAGCAGTAATAAAAAGAAGACATCCCCATATTAGTTTATGACTAATATCACCCTTATTTTTGGCATTTTAGTAAAGGCTGTGCTGGATTACCATTCTTACTAAAAAAAGACACTGGCTTAAATGGCATATCCCAATCATAACACACGCTGTTTGGATTTCTCGTGTTTGCGATTGGGATTTGTCCCAGCCACTGTAAACAGGATATGACTTCTCCTAACTCAGCTCCTCCAAGTCTTGTGATGCTTAGTCTACGGTAAAAGCAGTCAGTGTAGATAGTCAAGTGGTTTGTGTTGAGATGCAGAAACTCGTACCATTGGCTAAATGGCTGTTGCCGCCGCTCTGAATGACGTCGCTCAGTGAGCGTTTCATTCGTTCGTAGCAGGCAAAGTAGAGTGCATGGGCAGGCCCCGCTCCAATCATAGTGATGTTGAGACCTCTCAGCGGCCTGAAGATCCCCTCAGTCCGGATGATCCTTTTCAGAGCCTCGTACACACTCTTGTACTGTGCATTTGGGTCGGGTTGCAGGCTCTGCATCCTTGTCTGAAGAAAATAATAAAGATCGCTTATCATTTATTCCAGCACAACAGTTACATTATCCAACTGAGGTCTTGGTATGAACGCACAAGTGTGGCCTTAGAATCAGCACCTGATATAAGCCAAATCATTGCTATTGGGCATATTTGTCCTTGTAAGTGTTATATTTTTCTGACAGTAAGTGCTCCTGGCAGTGTCACAGCCTGAGTCTGAGTGATTTCTATCTCTCCCAGGCTGGTGTAGGAGGCTGTGGCAGCTCTTTGTTTTACTCCATCATGCCAAGTTCTCTGGACTACACAAAGCATGTTTGTATTTGCGGGGCGATCTAGGGCTGGCTCAGGAGATAGGCCAAGTCTATCTTCCTCAGCATGTTCCCCTGTGTTTCCTTCCTTTGGGTTGACAATAAAATATCAATTACATTTCCGCAGGACACAGATTTGGGAACTTTGGGCATATAAAACTTGGCAGTGCAATTTACGTTTAAGCTTGTTCCACTGCATTTACACACAAGAAGACAAAACTGTCTGCTTAAAACAGAGGAACTGATATGAATGGTTAGTCACACACCATCAGGAGAGGAACTGAGAGGTAATTTAATTGGTCTTGTTTTAAACCCCCAACTTCTTCTGAACATTAAATAATGCTGGGTACACAATAACCACAAGCAGCAAATGTTTTAGATTTTTGTGGTAACTTTTTGAATACATGATAAAAACATCTGAAGTGCAACACATAACTCTTTTCTGCTGTAACCAAATCCAAGAGATCAATTCTGGAAATTAACTGACTAAGGTTCAGCATCATGTTAGGAAACATTATAAATAAGGGATTTTAAACCAGCCCGGGAATTTGTATTTAGAATTGAAACTGTGAAATGAAAACTGGGGAATAACACTATTTAACCTTCCAATACTAATAATGCATCACACTCAGTGCCTGTGTAGTAAGAAGCTTAAAAAGCAGGGTTGTCAAACATAAGGTCTGGAGGTCATAATTGGCCTGGCAAAGACTCCAATCTGGCCCACTGGATGGCTTTAAGAAGTGTGTGTTTGTGTGTGTGTGTGTGTGTGTTGTACATTTTACTGTATTTTCTTAAGTTTTACAACTTTTTCAATTGATAAAGACCTCAGTTTTTCAAGTATCTACTACATTTACTACAGAAATGTTCTACCATAGAAATAAAAGTACATTAATACGACTACAGGAAAGTATTAAAACAGATGTTTTTCACTTATTTTACATATATATCACATTAGAAAAATACAAATTTTGATGAAACTGCACTGATATAAAGACATCAGGGATTACATGTTTAGTTAAATGTCTTTACACTGACACAAAGTGGAGTTTCACTGGTCTCACCCACTTAAGATCAAAGTGGGCTGCATGTGGCCCATGGTGTAAAATGGATGGATAAGAAAGATCTGCAGCTATGAACTCAAAATGAGACTAAATGCAAAAACTGTCCAACAGTGGAGATGATTTTTTAAAGCAGATTATATTATAATGGTGTTTTCAGGTACTAGTAAAAAATAAAAAAATAAAAAAAATAGGTGGTTCATGGTCTTATATATATCTTTTACTATGGTCAGTTGATGTAATACAACAATCCCCAGAAGCAAATATCGATGCGGCCTTTATGATGTGCTGAAAGAAAACATGACCATTGATGGCTTACACTGTCCTGTCTTTTAGTTTAGCTTTGTCTGTTGTGATTCTGTGGCCGTTTACTAATCAACACTTGAGAAACGCAACTGCACACACACACACCCTTTGCTGTGTGAGGCTGATTCCGAATGTGTGCAACAAAGATAAGACACCCCTCCTAGCAGTAACAGAAGCCCCTCCCTGATTCCCAGATGAGTCTCATGTTTTACTGGAAGACTGAAACATACAGTGAGTGGATTGTCAGCCTGATTCGCCAGGCTTGAAATTCAAAATAACACCAAGTCGGTCATTCTGCAACTCGCATTTCAAAACCGATGTGAAACATACCACACAGCTTCCTAATTTGAGTTTGTTAACTAGAAATAAAGTACAGTGTGCTCTGAATCCAATCTCTTAAAATCTCATCTGTTTTTTTTGTGTAATGTGGAAAACGTAAATGGGTTAAAATGGAAAATTTCAAAACTGTATAAAGCCTGGACCGAGCAAGTGCATCCACAGCTCTTTGCGCTTATGAAAACTTTGAAAAGTCAAGAGGAAGCAGCAACAAGGCTTGTGCAACAAAGGGCCTACAGGTCAGTGTGGAAATATGTCAAGACTATCACACTGTGGGGAAAGAGGATCGAGTGTCTTTTATGGATTATGCTAATCAAGCTGTCTGTGCCGAATCAAAATTATTGTTAGGAGACTGCAGCACTACAAAATAAAGCACCATCAATACAATGCCACTCTGTTAGAAAATAACTGGTGAGCAGGATTTAGAGAGGAATGAAAGGAACAAAGTTCACCACACCTAAACCGCCCAGTTTACTATTTACTTTACAGATGCAAGTTTTTTTTAACAAAACTGGACCCTCATTTCATTATGTTACTGAACACTTACCTTTAGGTGTTAGTTTCAACATGGCATTAATGGGAGGGAGAAGTGACTTTCCTCTCTTTATAAACTTGTCTGGTAACTATCAAGTGTACAACCAAAACAGGTTAGACAATTAAAAATCCAGTCATTCCTACTCATGACTTACTGTCATTGTGTTTAGATGAAACTAAATAATCTGTACTCATTATTGTTCCAAAGAGTCAGTAATTTGATCCTTTATTGCTTCACGTTCACCTTTTGCCTGCACTAGATCAGTTTTACACAAAGCTAAAAAATAAAAGGCAAATAAAATGTTCTTGGCTTGCCATTTGTCATTACTAGTTATTATTTGTATTAGTATTATTATTATTAGTAGTAGTATTATATAAATAGCAGTCAAGATCAAACATGGGCTTTCTCATTCTAATGGAGCGTAACTGCTGTATGAAATGTATATTGTGTTCATTATTTTCTTCCTGTGCTAATAGATGGTGATGCCTGTAATAATGTGAGAAACCAAGATCACACGCTGTGTTAAAATGTTCTGTCTGAACAGCAGCCCACATTTAACAAAAAGTAGCAAACACATCAAATACTCATATTCGAAAACAGAGAAAATAACTGGGAGCATTCACAGTTTCGAAAATTGTGCCAAATTATAAGCCAATGTCATTATTATTCTTGTACTGACTTACAAAATATATAAACTAATAAATTTGCATCTATCGTGTAGTGTGTTTGTGTCCCTTAAACAAGCAGAGACAACTACAGCTGCTTCAACGAGTCTGAAGAACACAGACCAGCTTTATTGTTAGACCAACAGCTTTAACCTGGTAGAAGGGTCATCACGACCCAGCGAAGGTCACAAACCAAACAGTGTGTTAGATTTGTACATAACACCTGTTTACTGCCACACACACTGTATATAACGAGTGTATATGCACTTTGAAGCTCTATGTAGACTGCAGTACAATAATAACCACATTATCAAACACAGTTTGGTAGGACTCTGTTAGCCTTTATTAATTAGTGATATCATCTAGTCGGGGTGGCAGGGTGTGTGGGACCACAAGTGTGCTTTTAAGTGCACTACAGAGTAATAACTTACAGAAAGGTGTTTATAAATCTTGCCTTAAATATTGGAAAAAGTCTGATATGTGATGTAACCACACTTCAGACCTGACCTTTACTTTGCCTACAACGACTGTGGGAATACCTAACTTGCTTCACTGCCTGAAAATAAAACCGTGATTCTGAACTTTGCTTTAACCTTGCTAATATGTGCCTCTTATGAATTAAGGTTACACCGGGCGTTGAGGAAGCTTCACATGTTAGCAAGTTAATCGTTGTATCGAGCAGGAAGCAAAAAAAGAAAAAAAGAAAGAAAAGAAAAGAAAAAAGAAAGAAAGAAACGAAACTGTTTGTACTTGATTGGTTTAACTATCATATTTCTTTACTCTGATTTACTTCATACGAGCCTGTGAAACTAGTTTGTTCAGCCAGCTCGTACCACGAAGGCTAACACCAAGGCTAACCGAGGATGGGCAGCCCGGAGATTTTATAGCTAGCGCTCGTTAGCGAGCTATGGTAGACAGTCGGGACAGTTAGCGCTGCTCTGGAGCTTGTTGGTGAATGATCTGTGGCGGCGAAGCAAGTGTGAACTTGTGCTTCGCGGTGAGTTACCTTGACAGAGTCCACGGGGTACATCACTGTGTGCTCCAGTATGCCAGCCACTGCTCCCGCTGTCATGTGGGTCGTCACGGAGACATGAGGTGGCAAGCTCTCGTAGTCCCCGTCACTGTTGAAAGGCTCCTCGTCTTTGCTTTTGTTCTGCGACATATCCAGCGTTGCCACCACACGGTCCGAGCACAACTCCATGCGTGGGGAGCTCTACCAGAAGCTCTCCCTTACCAGACAACACTCAAGAGAGGTAACGGCGGCATGGATAACCACAACATCATCACTACTGGAGTTCCAGCGCCCATGCGACGCAACGACCGAGGGCGTGGTTGTATTAATATGGACCACTCGCGTTTCATGTCGTTAATGTTCGGGCGGGATCTTTGCTTTAGGCGACCAATGAAAACTTTCCATGCCAGATTCTTCTCACACTCAACAGCCCAACTGTTACAAGTTGTCCATCCATGCTGGATTTCCTTCTCAGTTTTTGAACGGGTTTGACAAAAGTGCAATCTCATAGTCCAGCTTGACTAGATAAGTAGGTGTGGCTTACCTATCAGGCAGCATATGTGCAATAACCATGAGGGAAATCGTCTTATGTCAAAGGGAAGTTATCTAAAAGTCGTGGTCTCTCTACACCGCATATGGCGCTATCACATAGTACTTGAAAAACCGACTTTAGTACACAAACAGGATCACTTATCCTTCCAGGAAATGCCACATAAATATGAAATGAACGCTCATTTAAGAAATAAGTCTTCTTTATATTTTACTAATTATTTGAACTGTGCATGTTACATAACTCGCAATTGCAGCTCTGAAACACAACTGGAGAAGCAAAAGAAGGGCGACATCTGTATTTGTTATTCAGCAAAAGAAATACAGAAGTGCACATCTTTTTTGTTTTTATCTTAAGTGATATCTTAGCTGCTGCTTTAGCGGCACTATTGTAATGTAGTGCTCATTGAACCTTTGATAACACATGTTTGCCTAACTGGAGGGAAGGAAGAAAAGCTCTTTTTTTAAAACATTATTTTAACACAAACCACCCTCACCTGCCGTTTTAAATCTGAGCATACAGATCTGCACACATCATCCGTGCTTCACGTCATGTGGATAGTCTTATGAAATAGCCTACAGTTAAAGCAGAAGCTTCAGAAAATAGCTGCTTTACACACACGCTTGAGTTCCAGTTCCCAAAAAAAGTGTAACATTGTTGTCAAACTGTTGGACTACCTCACAGGTTCCTTCCATTTGCTTTAGTCCAAGGACCCCGCTGGAGGCCAGTTATTTAAACCAATTCCTTGTTTTTTCATTACATCTTCTACTCTTAATTATTTATATGTCTTTAGATACTGTATACCTGTCTCATGTTGCAGGACAGAAGTTTCAAATTCACTTTGATATTCCACTAGATCCCAGTGTGTGCAGCGGTTATCACTGGATTCAGCTGCTCTTAAGAGTTAGTGGTCAGGCCACCCCACCCTCTGATTGACATCACAGGGAGTGATCTGAACAACAACAACTGCTTTTTTAAAAAAAATTTCTGAGCCATTAATCGGTCACACAATAGCATTTTTAAGGGATTTGTCTTCAATCAAAACAAAAACATCGTAATCATACCTATAAAAATGAGTTAAACTGTCCTATGTTACGTACTATTGACTGAAACTTGAGCTCAATGGGGAAAAGCATATTGCATCACTGAGGGTGTGTTTGTGAGGCACGGTGACATCCCAGTGACTCAGCAATATAAGAACCTTAAAGAGCCACTTGTTTTCAGGGTGCCGTTACAGCTGTTGTTCACATATCACATACCACAAAAAGGTTAACATGAACAGGTAGTGTACCAATAAAAAATGAACTTTTAAAGCTACAGCTGGTTATTACAACGCTGAAGGTGGGAGACCAGAGACATGATGCAGCAAAAAGCAGAAAGAAAATGACCAGCCTGCCTTTTGTACTTCACAAACTGTTGCATGTAATCATGTCAGTCTTTGTTAATAACAGACTAATAATATCAACAGTATATATAATACTAATATTGAGACACGAGTTCAGTCTGAGAGGTTACTTCACAGCAAACAAACGTGGGAGTTTAGAACATGTTTTGAATTCTAGCAAAAGTGGCAATGAATTTATCTTCCACTCAAAGCAACAATAAGCGAGTGCATTAGTTTATGTTACTATTGGAGTGTCTGCTGAGGACTTCAAACACCACATGGCTCATTTGCTTCGTTCTCAAGACAGGTCACATTGATTTTGCATTGTGTGCATGACTTTGTTTGCTTGGAAACAAATCCACGAGTGGAATATTCTCAGTGATGCAGCAGTTACAGCCTTGTAACAGAGCAGATATCCAACACAACAATGCCAGACTGTGGCTTGGAAACACTATTTTTTGAATTAAGTATTTGCATGGTGACACAGCAGTTTCTGCAGAGGGTGGCACGAATGCCCCTCTGATGATCCTCCTTTGGCTCTCGCTCTCTGGGGCCTCTGGATGTCGAGGCCTGGATCTCCTCCATGCCTGCTTCATGCCCTGGGGGACAGGCCT
>NW_005187434.1:533552-549148 GCF_000239375.1 Pundamilia nyererei | reverse complement strand
AAACGCAAAGCAGGAGATGAAGCATCGCTGAATATGTTTCCAAACCAACTTCATTCTAAGCCAAAGACTAGAAAATATGGTGAAGCAAATCTTCCCTTTGGTTTCACCTGCACAAGTGCCAGGTAGGTCTCCCTGCATAATTGGTTTTCCCTTGTCGGCAGCAGCGCTGGGCTCTTCAAATCATGGACAAACAGTATCCCACATTCTTGATTTTTAATTCACAAACACTTGTTGTAATGACTTTTGCTTCCTCTCTTTCTTTCTCCCTTTCCTACCTCCCAGCCATGTCTGTCCCGTCAGCAATAGCGGTTTTTGATACGGGCGACACGGGCGGTTGCCCGGGGCGGCATCGTGGTGGGGGCGGCATCACGGGCATCGGCAAAAAAACAAAAAAAAACAAAAACAAAAAAAAACATTGCTCGTACTCATGCCGCCCCATTTGCTGGGAGTAAGGGCGCCCTCCGTTTGCGAGGTGCGCCTGCTGCTTGCTGCACAGGGAGGAGAGGGCGGGGCGGCGGGGTATTCACTGGCTGGCTGGAGCAGCATCTAATAACCAACTCGCAAAATAAAACAAAATAAAAACAAACCAACAAACACGAAACACCAGACATTATGATACAGACTTATAATTTGCACCGATGTTTTTTTTTTCGAAATTCTATACGCGAAAAGTGAGCGCGAGAGCCCTCGGTGCGCCTGCTCGCTGCTGAAGTCAAAGTAAACTTTATTGTCATCTCCGCTACATACAGTCCAGTATATAGAGAGACGAGACGACGAGGCTCCAGTTACAGCAGTGCAAGTAAACAAACAATAAATATAAGAAGAGTAAGAAAAGGTCTATTAGGTTATGTTGTGGCGATCCTCGGGTTGAGGGATTTGTGTTCATACTGGAGTGCAAAATTAAAACCAATGGAAGATGGACAAGAAAAGTTCAAAGCCATCAGGTGCTCAGTTTAGAAAAAATAGAAAAGAAGAGGAAGAGAAACGAGCAAAAGATACAGGTAAGCAGATGTGTCATTGGATAATGGCAGGTCATCCTGAAACAATCAGAATCAGAATACTTCTTTATTAATCCCTAAGGAAATTATGTGGATTTCAGTTGCTCCAAAAAGAAATGGTAAAAATAGTAACAGTAACAGACTAAACTCCAAAAAATACATTGTTACAGATTTTAATAATTAGTCATTGTCAGTTGTTGATTTGTCCTGTTCTCATTGTATGACGAATTATGATGGCTGTTTGCATACTATGCATACTCTCTCTCTCTTCATATGTGTGTGTGTTTCTCTGGTGAAATGTTGTGTGTTCGCCCGGGGCGCCAAACAGGCTAGGACCGCCACTGCCCATCAGTAACAACTAAAAATACAATAAAAAAAAGAATAATAAAGGTTGATCAAATGGACCAATACGGCGAGGCCTTGATGATCCACTTGGTAAAGTAAATTCTTTGGGTATCTTTGTTGGCCTTCAGACAACAATTTTGATGGCTAAAGAACCAAACGGGACAGGCAAAAAACAAAAAAACAAACAAACACACAAACAAAAAAACCCTGCAGCTCTGTGGCCATTATTGGCTACATGCTGATTATTACCATTGATTGATTTTTTTCCCATGCAGTTTTTAAACAGGAAATAAGTTTAAAAACCACATTTGGTGAATAAAAGAGGACAGAGAGGTCTGTGTTCACATTACTCCCAGAGACCACGAAATTTACATTTAATCCAAAAGATAATAAAAAAGATCAGAATAGCATAAAATTTTTATTACTGGGTTGCAGTGTCACATTTATTTCACATTCATTTGTGAAAACATTTCATTATATAAATAATGGGGCATGTGCTCTTGTTTACAATCCCCCCCCCCCACACACACACACAGCAGTGACATGATAGCTTCTGAAAACGAAGCCTAAACATAAACATATGCAACAGTATCCAACCGAACAGCCAGATATCCACACGCAAGACTTTCAGCAAGGCCTTAGAAAAGACTGAGGCTCACGAGAAAAGGGTAGATGCATTGCAGTGATAAGACATGTATTGCACTAGCATAGCTGTTCAAGGCTACTTGTCACTTTTGGAGCGATGCGCACAGACACACACAAACAGAAAAAGACTATTCCTGCTAGGACGTGCTTCTCAACTGCAGTGCAAAAAAAAAAAAAATTTCTCCTTCTACTGATTATAATTAATTGCATTTGAGGTTTCTATACAAATAGGGGAGTGCTTATTTCATCTAACTTTAAGAACAACAACAAAAAAGATGTGTACATGCACAAAGAAAAGGCAAAGGCATACAGAACTGTAAATATCCACACATAAATAGAAATTAAAAAAAAAAAGCCACTATAGTTTATTTGTCAAACTTTGTGAAATTAAAAAGTTTGACTAAGAAATTATTTCCCTATGGATAACCTGGAAATAAAGTACCATTTATCTCTGGAAATAAATAAGAGACACTTAAGGGCAGCTGCCCTCTGAATTAGACAGGCAAAAATATAATTATGAATGTTTAACTTAATCGCAGATTCATGCAAGGTGTTCCTTATTTGTACCATCTCTCAAAACACATTAAGGTGGAGCAGCCTTCAAAGAGTCACTGACAAAGGAGATGGCTTCAGAGAGAAAAGGAGCGAAGATTGGCGATGGGAAACAGACGCGCTGCCCAGACTTTACGCTCTACAAATTTTAGAGATTGATGAGGATTGTTGGCGAGCCAAGGCCCTCTTCCAGCCACGGTACAGACGAGGGGGTGCAATGCTGAGCTGTGCGCCGATGAATGCGGCGGAGTCGCCGTAAGTACAGTATAATAGAAAGCAAAACGATGAAGAAGCAAGCCAGGAATAAGTAGTGATTGTTGACAAAGGAGAAGCTGTGTCGCCAGTGAGAGTGCGCTCCTTTCAGGCTTTCCTGTTGGATGTCCCTGGAAGAGGTCACAACAAGAACAAGTCACACATATTACAACAGTTTGGGAAACAAAGACTGAGAGTTCTGTAGTGAAATCCAGCTCAACTAACCATGGCTGCACTCATTCACATGAACAGCATTATTTTCACTGGGCAAAATGACTTAAAGCTTGATTAGTAAACTGACGAGGAAAGGGCAACATGTGCGAGAAAATCCATCTTACCTTAAAGGCAGAAACCGTGTTCTGTAAAGTATAGCTCCAAGAGTCCACTGGACCTCCTTATCGTAGACCAATAAAGCAGTCTTTAGGTTTTTATAATTGGTTGGAAAAGAGAAGCCTGTGTGCAATACTTCATACATCCATGCCGATTTAAAACACTGGTACCTGCAGACAGGAAAAATACAGCACATGCTGAACATTCATGCAGCAGAGATATTGGAGGAACGTGACAAGTTATATGTTGTTTTCAGAAACTGCTGGAGAGTCCTGACTTACTTCAATCTATGGAGATCTGCATGTGAGGCATATAACCCAGACTCAAAGCGTTCCCTCAGAATCTTCCACTGGGTGGCACAATAACTCTGTAAATGTTTAATAAAAATGTCTGCAAAGTTTCCAATGATAAGTGAATGATAAACATTACTATAACCATTCTAGTGCTCAAAATAACTCTACTCCACTGCTCAAAAGGGTTAAAGGAACACTGGATCATCACAGCCTAAATAAAGTTAAACTTGAGGGATCAATCCACCCTAATAGCAAGCGTGAGCCATTGTGAATCAACTTCACCTGCTTTCAATCAAATTGAAAACAGGTACAGTGGAGAGGTAACAAAACACATCTCAAAAAGGGAGTGGTTTAGCAGGTGGTGAGCACCATTGCCATTATCCCTGCTTACTGATGGCACTTGCCACTACTGGTAGCATGAGATTGTTCCCCCAGCCCATTCAAGTTGCACAGCTACTCGAGCATGGTGCATCCCTATGACAATGGGGTTTACTGTCTCCCAGCACAGTCTCAAGAGTGTGGAGGACATACAAGGAGAAGGGCATCAACTCAGCAAGCAAGACTAAAGGACCAGGAGGAACACTGCCAGAGCCCTACACTACCTAGGGGGATACTCATATGTATGTCACTGACTAAACTGTCAGAAAGAGCCCATGAAAGTGACATCAGGGCCCCGAGTCCTTCAGCAGGCTCTGCGCTCACAACCTAGTACCGTGGAGCTCTGCTGGCACTTAAACTTTTTTAGCGCCACTCACCGTGGCAGCCTTGGCGTACTTCGAAGCATTATAATCTCCACCCATGCGCAGCACATCCTCCATGCAGTAGTAGAACTCAGAGAAGCCATAGAACTGACTGTTGCTGTAGTCAATTGCCGGCTGGTAGACGCCATTGAGGGAGGTTTGGGTGTCATTGGTGCGGTTTAGGAATGGCTGGAGAATTTGCCTACACTGGTCAAAGTCTCCAGTGCCTCGCAGATACAGGTGCTGCGTAGGTGGGCCGATCTCATCCTGCAGGTCAGTGGGTAGACATGGGTCCAGCAGTGGAGACTCCACTGTTTCACCAATATGCTGATCTAAGAGCCTGAATAAATATAATAAATATCCGCAATACTGTGTAGTGCCACCTTAAAAAAAAACAAACAAACCCAAAAACAGTTTAATTAAGCCAAGAGAATGACCTGCAGATCTCACCTGTTTCGGGCTGCAGTATTTCTGATGAGATTCTCCTCATATCTTTGGCGTGCTGCATTTCCTCCATAACCCAGAAAGGTGGACACATAAACACGATACACATGCTCTGTGCGATGCACGTCACACCCCAAGTTAAACTCGGCCAGTAAGTTCTTGGCGATTTCCTCCTACAGAGCAAACACACATCAGCACGAGAAGTGACTCCCTCCCTCTACTTACGCATATTCAAATTTACACACCCGCACTTCTAAAGTGCGTGTATGCATATAGACACACCTTTATTATTAGAGCAGGGCAGCCATAGTCGAGGCAAGAAAATAAAAGAGAAAGCTAAATATTGTGTCTCAAATAAGGCATCTCAAAACATCAAAGAAGCAGAGATGAACTATCTAGGGAGGCTACAGTCAATCAGTGGCATATTTGCTGAGCCTGCAGCTGGCTTACAGTAGAGTCAATAGTGATGAGTGGAGAGTAGATCATACAGGTTTTACCAGGAAATGATAGAGGGTGGAAGAAGGGGAGTGGGGGAGAAAAACAGAGGGTGAGTGGCAAAAACCAAAGAGCACGAAAACAAAATTGGTTGTGGATAATAACCTGCTGTGGAGAAGCAAAGCTTACAGTTTTGGGCACTTCGTACGCAATCTGTGTGGAGACACCACCCATGTCCAGGACACCTGTAGTCCTTTTCCTCAACAGCATCTCCTGCTGATCGCCGCCTGGAACATGTACCTCCACTACAGCCTCGCCGTCTTGGGTGATCGAGAGCAAAGGGGTTTGAGATTCAGTTAGTGAAGGCGTATCGTATGAGCACCGCGTTAGCAGATACAAAAGTCTCCATGGATTTAGTTAACATGCAGCACAACAGCCTTTTAGTGGCAAAAACTTAGTACACAAGTGTAATGCTACCTTCTTGGATTCTTACCATTGTGCACATGGTCAAATCTTCCAAGGACAAAGTTGATTCCAATCCAAGCATAGACACCTAAAACCAATAAATACAAAGTAAATTATGATATAAAGTTTAGTGTCAGAAAACTTTTCAGTGGCTACAAAGTGATGAATCAAATAAACTCCCACTGTATTAAATATAAAACAACACAAACCATTCTCATTCTGTATAACACACTGATGTTCATTCTTGTGTACTATAAAATTTCATGTTGTAATTTTATGTCTTTGTTGCCTGAACTACATCGTTGTACATTGTCTGATGATGTGTTAAATTTCTTATTTATTGTTTTCGTCTAACGTGCCAGGAACTCGATATTTTCACTGATTTGTTCATTTACATGCACTGTCCCTTTGAAATAAACAAATTCAAATTACGTTTCCATTTACGTACCTTCTTGTTTTCCAGAAATCACTTCCACATGGGAATCCGAGAAGAGGAAGTTGAAGTGGACTGGGATATCTGTGCGCAGATCCTCCAGAAGTGCTTCCTGTTGACTGAAATCAAACAAACAAAATAACAAGAACTTTGCTTTTTTTAACTGTAACTCAGGTCAGCTCAGGTGTTAACAGATTTGTAGTTCACGATTTTATTCTTATTGGGGTTTTACTTTTCGGGTAGGATTCTCATTCCAGCTGTGCACAGGACATACAAGGGTGTTTCCTGGTGCTTGTGTTTGGGGATGTGCTGGGCTGCAAAGCTCAGCAGTGGGTATATATAATCACTGGCTTTCTCCGGTGTTTTAGCCAATTCGGAAATACCTGAAGGAAAACACACATTAGATCGCAGCGGGTAAATCAAAGGCAGTACAAGATGCTGAAATGCGTGCATCACCATATAATATTGTGATAACAGTTTGAGCCAAACACTGGACATCTCACCTGGCTTGATTTTCATGACCACTGGCTTGCGGTTCTGATCTCGCATTTGCCGGATGTCCAGCAGTTCGTGGGGATTACCGTTGTGCCGGGGCCAGCAGTACACGAACACCCTGGAGCCACTGCTGCCACAGTCCACTACCAGACCGTAGTTCAGGTTGGGGTTGGTTGTGTCTGTTGCGTCGATATCAGTGACCCTGGCTAAATGCCTGTTGAGAATCGTAAAAGTTAGAAATGATGCTTCCCATGTTTACTAGGACATCTACAACTGGATAGTAGTTGTGTAAAACCTGTGGAAGTGATTTTCCTTTGTGATCCAGCTGACGTGCCCCTTTCCAGCAACAAGCAGCAGGTAGAGCAGCCCTATGAGACAGACCACTAGACTGATGAAGAGCAGCTGTCTGATTGATGGTATCAGGAGCCGAGGAAGAACCTGGGATGAGAGGCTGAAGTGCCACGAAGCTGGGAAAAGGCACGAAAAGCTGATCCTGTCAACAAAAGGTAAGAGAGCCTCAGCAAAGTATGAAACGTCACAGATATGTGAAAGGTATGCAAGGAGAAACCAACCTTCCCATGATGGACATTTCTTCTACTTGTTGCTTTACTTATCACTATAAAGCATGAAGCTGGAAGATGAATATCTGCCTTGTTCCAAACGTCCTGATGTCTTCATTTATCATTGTGACCTTTTAGGGGGCAATGTTATAAATTAACAGTTATTCGCATTTTATTTTGAGGGGAACTTGAGCTCTTTTATCAAGAAGGCCCGCAGAGCCGGTACGACACAGGACATGTAGCATATTATCGCTGTAAAGGCAACGTATTTAAACTACAGACAGACATTAGCCAAACAGGAAAAGCACTGCTTATAAAAGGAAAGCCGATAAGCGCTCACACGACCTAACATTTGCGTTTCAGACGTTTGTGTTTAATAACGTTTGACTTTGGTTGTAGTAGAAAGCTAAATGATCCTATTTTTGCGCGTTTTTACTGATCGTCACTATAAAACCGGTAATGTGACGTGTTCACAGCTCCTAGCCGGTTTATTACTTACTAGGTACGGTTAGTAGGTAAAGGTGTGGAAAATCCCCCCTTTTCTTGAAAATGTGGCGTTTATTAGCAGCCAGATGCTAACCTCTGGCTAACTAACGTAAAGGTACGAGAAGGAATCCGGTGAGTGACGTGGTAGTCGAGACGTGGTGATTGATTTTTATCTCCGCGTAGCCCGGATCGGAAGCCTGTGGGCAAACAGCCGCCCGTCTTGTTTTTTTCTTCTTCCACGTCTAATGTAGGGATTATTGTGCAATACCGCCACCTACTTCCTGGAATTAGGTAAGAAATGATCCCCAGGTGATGTGAAATCATCGTGTTTAAAGGGAGAAGTTAGGAAAGAAAAAGAAAGGTGTCAAAGGTTTATACTGAGTTGTGCGCACGGATGGACACCAGGGTAAGGAAAATGACTTTTATTGACTGACAGGCAGAGATCATGTGCAGCAGGTTCATGTGATTAAGGACAGGTATTGAAACGAAGACACAACACGTGTATGAATGAGATGGAAACAGTTTAATATGCGAGAGGTAGGAGGACGAGTTTAATTATTTGGGGTCAATGAGAGAGAGGTGAAAAAGAGAGCATACAGTGTGGAGTGTCAGGAGTGATTTATAACAGAAAGGCAACAGCAAGAGTGAACGGGAAGATTTACAAGATGGTAGTGAGATCTGCTATGGTGGGTGGTTTGGAGATGTTTGCACTGAGATGTTTTCATTGGGAGTGACCAGAATTGACAGGATTAGAAATGAGTACATCAGAGGCACAGCACAGGCTGAGCGGGTTGGAGACAAAGGTAGAGAGGCAAGGCTGAGATAGTTTGGACATGTGCAGTGGATTGATAGTGGATATAAAATCATAAGTCATACACAAATCCACTCATGTGGTATTTAATATAAGATTTATAGCTTACTGAAAAGACAAGACATTAATATTGACTTTCTAATAAGTTTGAAAAACAATAACAAATGATTTAAAACATGGTATAAATTATACAGCACATTTTCAAATGTATCCAAGTTACTGTAATAACTCTTTTTATATAAGACAAGTCATCAAGTGTAATTTCAATATGTTCTCTCAGTGCAAAAATAACCTGTGATAACCTGCCAAAATTCGTAGAGCTATAGTAGAACCTCACACTATAAAAGGTGCACAGTAGTTTTATTTGCTGTACGTGAATCCACTGGTAATCTCTTCATTATGCCCAGACAATTTGAACATTACTGCACTTCTTGCAGGCCAGCCACTCGGAGCAACTAATTTGCCAGCAGCAACTCACGTCCATATACTTCAGTCTCTTGCTCTGCTGTAATAAACTCTTCACCGTTCTAATCGTCACGTCTGTCCGCTGCAGATCAACGTGGCGTACCCGACCGAGCGGCACGAGAGGTGAGCCTGTGGATTCTGCAGAAGCACGCGGCTCATAGTTCTCTGTGCGTAGCACACTCTGTAAAGTGTAGTCCAAGGGGCACGGCAGGGAGACGAGTGAGAGCTTCTCCAGTAAAGGGGAACCAGTCAGGAGACACCTGAGGACCGTCTTCAGGGACATCCAGAACATGGCAGGCTTTATTTGGCTGTGCTCATAGGTGAAACTTCAGGGAGAGACAAAGAAGATGAGGAAAGATCTTTGATAGATTGCCAAAGTCTTGTCTGCTTATCAAAATATAATTTTCTGGCCTCATTTCTTAAGTTTCAAATAATTACTTCCTCTCACTTTATTTTGTTATATGCCACAACACAGATAGGTGCTACCGAGGCAGAAAAAAAGCTTAAAAAGAAGAATATGAACACTATAAAGGCCAGCGTTATCTGTACAAGCCTGGCAGCAAGAATAGACTTGATTTTCCTCTAATGGCATGATTAAATGTCAGATTGATGTGAAACATCATTATGAGCAGCCTACTACAAGAACACACAAAGAAACAGTGTAGAATCTTTACTGACGGGCAATACTTCCTGGTATACCATAAATAGTACCTCAGCAGTAACCTTACCTGAGTGTGAGAGAGCAAAGGTTAGGCAGACGTGGAAGATCTCCATTGTCCTGTTGATCCTCCTCATGTTCTATTTGTAGGAAGGAGGGAGAAGGCTCAGCAGAAATGAGCAGGTCTCTGAGTCTGGGACAGGCCCTGATGACTGGCAGGAGTCTGGTGTAGGAGTTGGTTTTCACCCCTTCAAGTGTAAGAGAAATCAGAGAGGACCCTGCAACTAACAGAGAGGGAAGGAGGTTGTCCAGATTTCCTGGGAATTGGACTGAGAGTCTCTGCAGCTGACCGGACCAGGCCTTGAGGCCCGCGGCTAACACAGATACCTTGCTTCCTCCTCTAGTGTTTTCATTACTGTCAACACTCACAGACATGGAGCAAATGCCTGGACATAAACGACCTAAACTATCCAGAGAGTCAAAGGTTAAGCCCTTAACATCCTTCAGTTTCAGGGCAAAGTCTGACTGTGACCAATGTGTCCTTTTTTGCCCTGACTGCCTCTGAGAGCAAGGCGGCCCTTCATCTCTACTTGTATCTTCCTCACTCCCACTCCTATACTCCTCCCATGACATCCCCTCCTCCTCTTCATCCTCATTTTCTCTATCCACTGCTGTTTTTTCTCTCCTCATTCTTAAATTATCCTTGCCCTCCTTGTCCCTTCTTTCCTGCCAAACCTGTTCCAGCTTGGCAACTCCTTCCCTGCTTGTAAACTCATCTGCCAGGCTGAACTCTCTGTGCTCGATGAGGCAGCAGGCCTTTTCTATGCCCTCCATGGCTACTCTTTCCAGGGAGGGGAGCGAGAGAAGGAGGTAGGCTGCAGCAGCCACAGGTTCTTCCTCTTGTACCCCAAACCCAATATCCAGAGCCAGCAGACTGCTGAGGGGAAGAGGAGCCAGGGTTGCAGGAAAGGATGAGGACTGATCAGAGCAGGAAGTGGAAACAGAACTCTGAGCTTTAAAGGGACTGCCTGAGGATGAGCAGAAAGCCCCACCTCCAAGAGGAAGCAATGCACCTGGGGAAAGCAAATGACAGTGGGATACATCTAGATGCCGCAACAAACGGCAACGGTGAGCGATTGTTCTGATTACATGCTTGTCACAGGACATGCCAGTCAGACAGAGGGAGCGCAAAGCAGGAAGGCCATGGAGGGTTTCGGAAATGACCTTTGAAGGTAGCTGCTGGGCTCCAGACAAATCCAGACTCCTCAAATCCTGAGACAAAAACACAGAAAGTTCAGACTCACAATAAATAATCAGACAGAGTAAAAGATGAGACACGGACATGGAAGCGGTGGTTTCTCTCCAACCTGGCAGCGTGCAGCAATGTGAGTGCAGAGGGCTGGGGTGACCAAAGCAGGACAACTTTCCAGAGACAGACCTCGAAGCTGGGGCACCAATAGGAGGTGGAGGGCTGCCCTGGACAACTTCTTTCTGCTGCACAGCAGGCATGTCAGCTCCTCAACCAGTTCACTGGCTACAGGCAGAGTTAAAGAGTAGAAAAAGAAACATCCACAAAGATATCATTAAGACACGTACAGCAGGGGATCACTTATAGTGATTTAGTCAAATCTGTGCTGCTGCTTTTTTAAATTTCTCCAGTTATCATTTTTTAATTAACTCACTGAGTAAGTTGAAAGGCCCCATGATGTATCTGAATGAATATTGATCCAGGTAGTTATCGGTATAGTCTTTCACCCACACTTTTTTCATGTTGTCAGCAAGGCTTAGCAGAGACAGCTGCCTCAGTGAAAGGACCGGACCATCTTCATCTGTCCTCCAGCAGTCTCCTGTTCTCTGCCTCCTGCGCCCAGGTCTAGCCTTCGCCCCACCACGTTCAGCCAAAGCCCGAAATAGGGGCATTGTGGGATTTCAGCTGACTTCAGGGCTGAAGTGGTCAAACGCAACAAGTGATGAAGGGTTAAAAGTAGAAATTGCTTTCTTTCATAAATTCATAATGTTGATAAGGAGTTTTAACTCTTATGTAATTTGAATGGTGTCATTAGGATTGAAGTTATTTTACCAACAAATGTTAAAAAAAAACATATATAGACACATATAAAACTGACACGGTGCACACCCCTCCTCTCACCGATCAGCGTTCATATCTAAACATTAAAACATACTAGCTGATGTTAATAACTACTTTGGTGTTCGTGTGTGAATGAGAGTGTGGGTGGTTAACCAAGCTACAGTAAAACTGTTAACTATCAGTGCTGCTGTCTAACTAACTCGCCTTTGTAGTTACGGAAAGATTGAAAGGAGCAGAATGTATTGTTTAGAATAGTTTCCAGTGCACTGACACCTACCTGGCAGATGTAACAGTGTGCTGTCTTGTCGTTATGCGAAAACAAAGCACAGTTGTGCCTTGCTCTGACGCTTTCAACACTTCCTGACTGGACGCTCGTCATGTGGAACATTTTTCCCTGAGTTTTGTCTCCCAGGAGCACTTCGCGTCAGGTTGCCTGACTCAAGTGAACTCCCCCGGTCTGAAAGTCCAGCGGAAAAAAAGCAGTGCTCGAGACTTCACTGGTAACCCGGTAGGGCTTTCTGAAAAACTTAGGGAGGGACCGAGTGTCACTGAACGTCAAGTTACGTTCAAGGTCAGTGTGAAGTTGAGGAAAAAAATGTTATAAATGCAAATTAACTGATTATTATCACTTTTGTTATCTTATCTGCAAGCAAATTGTCTATGAATGTAATACTAATCATTAATTAAGGCGTTCTGTATTACTCTCAGGAAAAGTCTTTTAATTATGTGCCTGTAAAGTAACTTTAAATGCTGATATTCGTGAATCTTATAAATGAATCTTGAACTGTGTTTAAGATACTTGTTGTTAATTAAAAAGGTTTACAACCTTCCAACATTTACTTATGTTGCAATGCCACGACGCAAAATACGAATACTTTATGTAATACCACTTTGTACCACACGATGGTGCTGCAAGACAATAGTAGGACTGAGTCTACGATTGAGAGGAGTAAATATCGATGTAGGCAATTAAGATAAATAATTGAACTTCCGCTTGTCTTTCTACACAATGTGAGCGCTCAAAAGCTTTCTGCTACAAGTCTCATTCACACAGTCACACATGTATATATTTTATCTATATACTTAAGCACTTTTACCTGAGTGTGTCTGCACTTAGGTATCGAAAAAAGCACTTGTATGAACGTGTGTGTGACTGGGTGACTGAGGCTTGTAGTAAAAAGCACTTTAAATGGTCAGCTAGAGTACAAAAGCTCCATAGAAGTCCATTTATCTAACATTCGCACACAAATGAAGCAAGGTTCAATATTTTACCCAGAATGCTTCAAGATCAGCTTTCAGACTGGTGGATGACACGCTCCACCACGTGAGCCACCCTCCAACCTTACAGTACCTGGTTTCTGAGGTGGGGTCCCATTCAAGTACTAAACAGGCCTGATGCTGCCCAGCCCCTGAGATCAGATTGATGAGATCAGGTGTGCTCAGGTGTTATGGCTGTAAGCTGTAAATCTGTTAAAAGATTTGGGCAACTGGGCTTCCGTGTTCACTGGTGTACCTCATGGATTAGTCAACAGGAGGTTATAGGCCTACATTTATTTCAATTAAATCAATAGAATTAATTGTGCCAGTTTAAGCCATGAACAGGATACCTGAGCATGCACCGTTCAAAACAATCACTAAAGTCTTTTTCACACATAAACCTGAGAAACTGTCTGTAGAATCAGGACCATCCAAAGTGTCACTTTTACATGCACAGCAGGAAAAAGTCTTATTCAGACTCATTCTCATTCTGGGAAATATTCCATTTGGTTTAGAGACACATGTTTAGACAGCGCCACTGTGGGTGGAGTGCAGACAACCAAGTGGAAAAAATATGAAGTGAAACTAAGTTGAATAGAAGTCTTTTTTTTAGACATGAACTTTTTTAACTTGAGGGTAGGCATGTGAGAGCATCTCTGCTACTTTGCTTGCAGCTATTAGCTCAGTTGAAGAAAGTTGCTCAGTTTATGGGCTGAAAGATTTTGCTCTTTTCAACAAATCATTCACAAATAACACAACACCACCTCATCAAGTTAATTGTATTGCTGTTTCGTTGTATGTTTACAATGGGTGAAATAAAAACGCTGTTTCTGTTTTGTTTACATCTTATCTTAAGCACTTTTTTTTCAGATAAAAGTGCTTTATGATGCTTTTATACTGTAACTGTTCCGACTACCGTTTTCTCCCACGAGTGGCTGTGAATTTTAGCGTGACATCTTCTGTTTTATGGGACGTTTTAAAAAAGAGAAGAAGCCTTGATGTCAGTAGGACATGCCACTACAGCCAGCTTCATGTCTCCAGGCTGTCTCTCCCAGACTGTATAAAATTGCTAATTGAAGGATGTGTAAGCTGCCTGTTTTGCTGGAAAGAAGGGCCAGTGTGTATTTTTTTTATTCCACAAAATAGAAATTGATAACTGCAAATTAAATATCAAAAGAAATCAATACAATCTTGGCGTCATTCTTTATTTCAATCACAGATGATGTCACACATCAAATACGAGCAAGTTTGCAAGACTTGACTTTTATTGCAGTGCGATAAAAAATTAGCAGTTAAAAAATTAGACTTGTCTTAAATACAAGTATTAAAGCTAATACATATTATGCAATAAGTTCAAATTATTATTCTCTTCATTCCCTAACAGCTGAAAAAGTCTGTTACAGCAACCTATACATAGTCTGTTTGAACTATAACTGGCAGCACTGACACACTGAAAATATTCTCAGTGAATTAAAGCTGACTATGGATTTGTATGACCACCAGGTAAGTTAGTAACAAAAAAGTTTGGAAATGTTTCATTTTATCTTATATATGTATAGAAAAAGTCTCACAATTTAAAATGTAATGTTTCTATTAAGCAGCAAAACTCCAGTTCCCAAAAAGATGGGACTCTATGTAAAAACCCATATTTAAATTACAGTAAAATACAGAAAACATATCAAATGTTTAAAATGAGAAAATGTACGATTTTATGAAGAAGAAATCTTGGTTGATTATGAATATGACATCAGCAGCACGTCTCAAAACAGTGAGCAGAGGACAAGAAAAGGCTGGAAAGGTAAGTGGTACTAAAAAGAAACAGCATGGTTTCATAGTAGAAGAATCTGGGTGGTGGCCTGCCTGCAGTACAGGCATATTATGAAATGGAAAATACAGCAAAGAAGACCCAGGAGTGTTGAGGAGCTACAATGCTCAGGCCAATATATGACAACATTCTTCCTCAAGAAGTCCAGAAATCTGTCTCCTCACTTTCTAAACGTTTATGGGTTGCTGCTAAAAGAAGAGGGGATGAGGATTTTTGGAATTGGGGTTGTATAATCATGTGCTATTTGGTATTTTCTAATCAGAAGTCGAGTCAGTTCCAGTTTTTGGATCACAAAGCATACTTTAGCTGCACAAGCATTAAAAATTGGAGCATCAACCACTGAAGATAATCGGGTCAGGCACTGCAGTGGCACACTGAGCATCTTTAAATCACAAGCACAAAACTTCGTGGACAATTGTGACACTGAAACATCAACCCGCAATAGAAAACTAGTATTTAAAACTTCTCCAGGATTTAAAAAATAATAATAATTTAAGGAAGAAGTTAAAATAATAATCATGATGACTTTGTGAACAAATGGAAGATTTAAAAAAGTGCTTTGTTAATCAGAGAGTGGTGGTGCATTAGTAGTAGGCAAAAATGACACACACCTGGCTCTCTTCTGGCAACAACCGTCTAAAAAAGTGCAAAGTTCAGTTATTAAATCCCTTATTCTCCTTTTTACATTGTAGCAGTTGTGTTTAAAGACTCATGCAGCAGATTGTATTCCAGCTCAGGTTACCACTGGGCTTGTGTGAATTGAAATACAGTCTCTGTTTTATGCTCTGATTAATTCAATTTTGTCTCTTTTGCAGGCACAGGGTTGATTTCTGTCGTGTTGGATATCCTGGACCTGTATTTTAGGCTGTGAGACAGGTACAGTTGTATTTATTCTGTGATCGGCACCACCCTCCTGCCAGCTACAAACACCTCCACGATGTTACGATCATCACCTGACACAGAAAAAGAAAGGGAGATAAGCATAAAGCAAATGGCTCGTAACTAGGGATGGGTACCG
>NW_005187434.1:525899-532715 GCF_000239375.1 Pundamilia nyererei | reverse complement strand
GTTTCAAAAGTACCGGTTTGGCACCGGTATCGGATAAAACCTAAACGATACCCATCCCTACTCGTAACACATCAAAGTCACATTAAACTGAGATTTTCTGGAGCAAAAAGAAAGTGACACTCACCCAAATTCAAGAATTTTTCCAAAAGAATCTGAAATTCAAGATATTATAGATTATTGTGAGACTCCAATTAGAGTTTATTTAGTTAGTTTGTTTTGCTTCAATTCATTCATTTCAACCAATTTAGACCAACCTTTGGTTCCTCGTCCTGGATGAGATCGATAGGCCCACCCTCAGCAGCTACATTAATCCTCAGGGCATCAAAGTCTTTGCCAACTTCAAAGTTCCCTGTTTGGTCATCTAAGGACAAGGCTACAGAAAGACAGGCATAATAAATAAACAGTTTCTTAATGTGGGGACAGTTAGTTCATCAAAAAGATGAGATATATGACTACATAGCTACTGAGCACATGCCTATTACTACTTCTGTTATCATAATAGTGCTAATCATAATGTTTACTAAAGAACTTCTAGTTTTGAATGGCTTACCCTGACTGCCTCCCAGTGTGGCTATTCTGAACACCTCCTCAAAACTGAGTGTTTTGTATTTTGGGTCCTGGATGGTCAAGACTTTAGATGCATCCAGAGCTCTCCTCACAGCATCGAGCATAGAGGCGGAGTAGCCTCCAGCCACATCTGGTACAGCACCACAGACACAGACAGGACAGGGCAATGAAAAAATATGAAAAGCAGCCACTTGGTTTGTCAGGATTTCCAGGATGGCGTTGTCAGGTTTTCCCTATAATCGTAAAAACTTTTTGAACATTTGCTGTGGCGCCATTCTAGTGTTAGTGTGTGACATCACTGATTCCTGGATCTTTTCCTCATTATTCCCCACCACTTCGTGCTGCAGCAAAAGCATCTATTAAATCAAAAGTTTTACCAACTTTGAGCTTAATTTCACACCTTTAAGCTGAGCTGGATTCTGAACCTCCCAGTTGTATAATAAAACTTTAAAGTGATTGTTGCTGAAGATTAGTTAATTAATAACAATGTGCACTAGTGTGGGCCAGAGTTTACAAAAGCTTAATCATCACACATCATTTTATGACTTCCTTATGGTGTGAATTGGTGTGTTTGCAAAATGAAAACTGTGTTCACACTTGCTCTGCTCTCCCACCTGTTCCCAGCCCCAACTTTACTTTGTGTTTCAGGACGTTGCGGACATTTAACACTCCACTGCACAACCTGGATAGATGGTGAGAGAGAGAGAGATGACAATCAAACTCATTCATTATGTAAAACTTCATAGACTTTATTTCATGGCTCTTGGTCAGATATGGTTCTAGAAACCATAAAGTACTTACGAAAAGTTGGAATTGGGACAGTGGGACAAAGAGGCTCCAGTCTCTCTGAACAGAGCCAACTCTTCATCACTGAGGTGGCACCCGTGGGCCATCACTGTCTGTGAATCACCCCATCATTAATAGTGTCAGTGGTTGTAAGTATTTATATAATGTTTTGTGTAAAAATGTCTGATCGTGTGCAGGCAGTAGTGTACTAACCTTGTCAGTTAGCAGGTTGTGTTTGCGATAGACATCTGTGTAAGACTCTGATTCGGGAAACAGCTCCTTTACAAGCTTTACTTCCTCATGAGTTTCACTGATATGACTCTGACAATGAAGAAACACATCAGATATTCAAGTGATAGCTTAAGAAAACCTCTGACAAAAGCTCTAGCATTCAGATTGAGTGGCAGCACAGTTGCTGCATTACGCCAAACATGTATGTGTGCATTTTACCTCATCGTCCCAACATTACATTGTCTCTTTGGAATACAAGTCTCCTGCAGATATAGCCTAGTTTGACTCACCTGAATGTGCAGGTTGTTATTTTTAGCGATTTCTCCCAGCTGCTCGAGCAACGCTCCTGTGCAGGATGGAGCGAAACGGGGAGTCACCACAGGCTTCACTAAAGGGTACTGCCCTCAGAGGACGGAAGGAGAGACAATCAGAAAACGTATTTTTTTCTAATATCTTTGAAAAGTCCTGTTTATTGTATTAAAGAATCTTACCTTTTTCTCCAGAAGCTCTTTAATGAACCTTCAGAGAGCAAATTAACAATGTAGTTTATTTATCTGTGGCAGATACATTTACTGATATCAAACATTATCTATTTTTGCAACTGAAACTTGTGCTCAGAACAGATCTGCTGGTAATCATGTGTACTGAAGCACAACTGGCATATTTGTGTGATTTAATGTCATATATTTTGTTTTCATGTGTGATTCTGTTAAATTGGGACCTTAAAATTTTAATTCAGGGAAAGATCCTAAGTAGAATTAGATTCAAGGTTATGCCATAAGGGAGCATCCCTTACATTAAGGTTCTGGTTTTCTTAAAGCTCCGACCTCAACCCCATTGAGAATTTGTGGACTACGCTCAAAAGCAGAGTTTGTGCAGGAAACACAGGAACTCTACCAGTTGGTCAAATATTCAGCCAGAATCATGCCAGAAGACTATGGTTGAGGTGCAACTTGCTAAGTGTATTTATATATTTGAAACCGTATGTAATATTTTGACGCTGTGTTGATTAATCCCATGTAAATCTAAACTTTTGGAACCTATTCTTGGCTTTTACACTCATCAAAGATGTGTGCTGTACAATCATTCCACCACAGAAAACAATCAGTTAAAAAAGACCATGACAGCCATGCCCATGAGTTTATGTTGACTTTTGACCACAATTACAACCAAACAGGTGATACCTTCACTGTTCTTTTCCACTACTGAAAAAGTATTTCTTTTTACCATATAGTGTTGATATGTCTGTCTATGATATCAGATTAACTCCCACAAAAAAAAAAAAAAAATTGTAACACATTTGGCATCAATCTGGAAAAATCTGTATCAGGGTCTCTGACTAAATAATTACAAAGTAACCAAACCTGTCCTGTCATGGAATATCTTTACATTGAAAGAACATTGTAACACAAGATCTGCTTTACGGTATTAAGCATCTAATACCTACCGACAGGTCTCGTCTTGAGAGTCCTGCAAGGTCTCTTTGTAATGTTTCACACAATCGTTCCTGTCCATGCACACCTTGCCAACCAAAGCACGCTGTCCAAAGTCATCTGCAAGAAAGGCATCAGTGAGTAAACAGGAACATAAGTAAACATTCATCCTTTCAAAGCTGTTACTGAGTATTTGATTTAATTCGATTTTTGAGGACGAAGCTCAGTCATTGTCAACTCATGTTAAATGAAGAGTATTTGTGCAGTTGCGATGCTCACATATAATAAACAGCCTCCGTAATGTCACCTGTGTGTCCTTGAAAGGCCCTACACATGTCAGAGTAAAATCTTGTTCTAACTCCTTATGCCAGTCATCTGATATAAATGCACGCAGAGCCAATTTCTAAATATATATTGTGTAATGTGGAAGTTAGTGCATTTTAGTCCTAAACAGGTTCAGCAGCACCGCTTGCAATAATATGGCTTTTTGTTTTGATAGGACTAACGATAGTTTAGGTCAGTCGTTCAGTTAGCACGACACCAGAGGCCTGATACGGAGGCAGCTAAGTGAAATAATTAGGAATACTCCTGTTACCAGGCTGAGTTTATCCCAGAGATGTACTGTTTGCAACCACTAAAAAATGCTTTGTTAAACAGATTATTGTGCTGTAAAATCCTCAGGTGATCAGGTTACAGAAGTTAGGATGTAAGACGGTTGAAAAACTGCACTTTCTTTTACATCCCATCGTTAGACAGCTGCATTATTTTTCATCCATGGACATGCCCACACGTGATTTAAGCTTTCTAGGTGTGTCTCGTCTTTGCTTGTTTATTATCTGTGTATATAAGATGGAAAAATTTCTATTTCCCCCTGTAAAGTGAAGTGAATGACTTCTATGGGATGATGACTGTACTGCTCACTTGATATATGACCTCAGTAAACATTTGCCTAGTTTGTTTATGTTCTCGATCACAAGTTTCAAGCCCATACAACAGAACATTATGTTCTTTTAATAAATGGCCCTCTCAATTACGGAGAACCATATTACACATTGTGGCATGCTTTAGGGTGTAGCTTGATAGGCTAGTCACTACAAATCTCAGATCTACACCTCTGTTGTCAGGTGTGGTTTCATAACTCTAAAATTATGTGGTCCAGCCAGCTGGACCACATAATTTTAGAGTGTAGATCTGAGATTTGTAGTGATAAAACATTTTGTGTCTGATCTGTCGGAAAAACTATATCGCTGTATCCGAGCTTGAATCCGAGCTTGAACCTGGACTAAACAAATTGGTTTGTTGCAAGTATATTCTTAAGCTTTTCTCATGTTAAATGTACGGTTTGGAAATACTCCAACTTGCCTATACACAAGCACATGCCTCTGTTCAACAGTTCAGAGTTCAAAGTTAAGAGTTCAATGCCCCTGATTGCACAAAATGACTCTGTAAAGTTGCCAATAACAGGGTTTGATGCGTTGGGGTTACATCATTACAAATTCATGTGCGTGTGTGTTCAGTGTTATATAATATGACAGGAACAAGATAAAGCTAGGGTATAAAGGTGAAGGACCATTTCTTTGCAGTGTTTATGAAACATATCGTTAGAGTGAAGAAAGGCAAGAAAAAAATTAAATAACTGAGTCTGAGTCAAAGCATCATAACATACTGCACATGATGATGATTATAAAGAAGTGAGACAAACTAGTATTCTGATTATTTTTAGGCACTTTTATATTGTTAGCACAGCCTTCAGTAAAGTCCGCTTCCTTTTCTTGTCATCTTAAATTATGGAAAATTTAAAAATATTATCGTAGCTTATTACACATAAAAAACAAATGTGATATATATTTAAAGAATTAAGAGGCCTACTGTAATGCTTCAAAATAAACATTCAGCTCAAAGTGTGTGTTTGTTCATGTGTTTTAGTATAAGACATCTTACTTGCAATCTGGCCCAGCAACAGAGAAGCTTCAGTGTGAATCGTAGCAAAGTAGCATGCAGTCGTTGTTCCATTTCTCAGAGTTCTTCTCTGTAAAGCACAGGGATCATATCACAGGATTAAGACCAAATCAACACTTCTGAGACCCTTAACTCACAGGCTGAGTCACAATCCGATTTCTTTTTTGGCTTGTTGAATGTCTTTAATCAACAACTTTGAACTGATGCAAATGTTCAAAGTTTCACATCAAGAAATAAGTGTCCAAAGTCACTTGTCTCTTGATGTTGGCAAACTCACCACTATTTGAGTGTAGACCTTGCGGGCGAACTCCAAGTCCTTGAAGCATGACTCCACAGGAAAGGTGTAAGCATTAAGCCACTGCAGTAACGGCATGTCCAATGCGGTGCCAGCGTAGCTGTACTGTGATGCATGGATGTGGGTATCTACAAGTCCTGGCATGAAGAACTCACTAGAATGAAGCAAGCCAAAAAAAAAAAACTGCTTTATGACATATGAAAGAAATCACTTTCTTCCAATACAAGATGAGCATCCATCTATCCATCCCTTTTCTTTATATCTATATGTGTGAAATTATAATGCAAACAAGCTCTGATTTACTGAAATGACATCAAGATTATATAATAAACTTACTGTTGTGCCAACTGAGTGATGTCAGATGTTTTGAATCCAAAGGTCTGGGACAGTTTTTCTAACTCCTTGCCTTCCCTAATAAAAGCAATCTGACCGCAGAATGTAAATTAGACCGGGGTTAAAAGCATACATGCAGAAAGGTGTTTGTAATTAAGCAAGCTGAGAGAACTGAGAGCTTAGGGGGAGGCTTTGGAAGAAAATAGACAGCTGTATATTTTTAATACGTTTGCTTAAAATGTATTTTCATCAACAGTTTACAAACATATTCCTTTGTCCACAACAACCGAGACCAGAATCTATTATGGATAAAAAAAAATTCATATTAAAAGTTATATATCTTTTTTTTTTTTTATTAGACACGTTGTAATCAGGCAGGTGCACTGTAGGCGTCTATTTATAATATAAAGTGATTTTTACTGTTGGCCATACTGCCAAAGTTGCTCAGCAACAGCTAATTATATGAGAAAATTAAAATAGCCTAGCCTGTTATACCAGATTTACGCCCTGAAGCCTGATTTACCCCTTTGTCAGTTAAAAATAGTCATCAAGATATTTATCAAATGTAAAACGCAAACAATGTATTCTGGAATTCCACAAACCTTTCCCTGTGCATCCACTCCCAGGAGCGCATCTTCCAGGATCTGTAGCGCCGTTTGCTGAGTCGAGTGGACAAACGTGCCCCTGTAGACGAAGGCTATTGCAGTGTCGGCTCGGTCGGAGTTCGCCATTTCTTCTCCAAGTAAGTCGCGGTGCAGCAGTGAGATACAGCGGGATCGAGTCGGGTATTTGTCCTCTGCCAGTGCCAAACACCACCTGACGGCAGAGGTCTTGAGCAGCCAATGAGAGGACAGGGTGTGCATGTCGGGATCGTCCCGTCTATATGTTATAACACTTGTAACGTGTGATCTGATAAGCTTAAGGATGAATTTCATGTTTTGCCTTTGTTATCCTGGCTTAGTATTAGGTGCGTAATGCAAAGTATCAAAGTTATCCACGAGTCAATGCTTTCTGCTGAATAGTAAACTTTGTAGTGGTCAAGGTTTCTAAAAAGAAACATGACCACTCAGAAATCAGCGCAAAAGACAGAAAAAGCTCGCACTTTCCGTCGTTTCTTTTGCGCAAATTTAGACGTAAGCATATATACAGGGAGTGCAGAATTATTAGGCAAATGAGTATTTTGTCCACATCATCATCTTCATGCATGTTGTC
>NW_005187434.1:506510-524011 GCF_000239375.1 Pundamilia nyererei | reverse complement strand
AACTCCTGGCACAAACTTGAATTTATTATAGATTTTCAAAAGTACACATACAGGCTCAATTATGCATACATCCCCACAAATATTTGGTCAAACGTCATTTAGTAAGTTGCATCTCACCTAGATGCTTTTTGGTAGCCATCAATAAATATCTGGCATAATTCTGGTTGAAGACTTGATCACTCCTCTTGACAGAGTACATTTAAATCGGTTGGTTTCCTGGCACAGACTCAGCTTTTAGGCATAGTCCATACGTTTTCAATAGAGTTGAGTTTGAGACTTTGGGAAGGCCATTCCAGAAGTTTAATGTTAGCCTGCTTTATCCATTTTCAAAACCAAGCTTGACGTGTGCTTGGGGTCACTGTCCTCCTTCTTCATTATTCAATTCACTTTGTGCAACATACGGTACAGCCGATACCAAAACGGCCCAGGAGCATGACACTACTACCACCATGCTTGACAGCTGGTACAGTATTTTTACGTTTGAAAGCCTCACCTTTACGCCTCCAAACATTTCTTTTGTCATTGTGGCCAGACAGTTAAATCTTTGTCTCATCTGGACAACATACCATGACTTTCATGCCTATGATGGGTGGATGCAAGCTTCTGACCACATCCGTAACGCAGAGGATTAAAAAGTGGATCTATGTGTTCTTTATTGTGCACGAAAGTATCTGAACTATCCCTTCTTTTATATATAAACATACAAAAAATGTGGTTTAAATAATATAGGATATGACCCGTTACTCTTTTCCACTGTAGTTTGCCCATGTTTGACAAAGGCTGTAGAGGCTTTGCTCCCATTAAACATTTACTACTGTTTTCTCAATACCAAGGTAATAAGCAACTGGTTATTGAAAATTATAAAGCATTAATAAGGTAAATAAAAAGTAAAAGTAGGTAATATATTAGTAATAATATCAAAAATATTTTGCTAAACTATAGATTTCTATTTATAATTTGCAAGACAATTATAATAACATGTGTCAGGGTCCTGGGTCTGAGCGACCCAGGATCCCTAAACAGTTATGAATTATATTATTATTATTGTATGTATATTTGGTGTTGCTGTCCTTCTCCCTGTTTGCGTGTGTGTGTGTATATGTATATGTGTTTCGGCGGGCGCCTTCTGGCCTGGTGGGTGTGGCCCTGCTGACGGTCTGGCCACACCCGAAGCCACACACCTGCTGCTGATCAGGCCTTGTCGGGGGAGCTACTTAGGAGAGTCTTGGAGCTCCCAACGACGCGGGATCATTCCATGAGACTCCACGAGAGGTGTGGAGTGCCAGACAGCAGCCAGCATGGGGAGTGCTGAGACAGGGGAGCGGAGAGCACAAACACTGGGAGAAGACACGACACGGGAGTCTGGGGAAAGCACGGGGATTTATTGTTGTTTAGTTTCATACACTGTAAACAAACGCACTGTTTACACACAGAGCACCGCGCCTGGGTCCTCCTTCCCTACACCCCCACGGTCTGCTAGCCAGACGGTGACAACATGACATGTGAGGCAACAACAGATCGGTTAACAGTATAAAAATATTAGATGTCACACCTTCAAAAACACATATTCAATTTCTCTTCCTTTATTAATACAGCCACTTCTTTGTGGAGTTTATGTGTGGCAACCTTGAACTGGCATTGTTGGTTTGCACTGCATTAAACTTAAATGAAAACCGGCGGGTCTCATGATGATGCTGTTACCTCATCCAGTTATTAATGTATTTCTGGAAGCTCTTTAGTTGGAAAAAATCATGTGTCAGCATCAAATTAGGCTTTTTTTTTTCTTTTTTTAAAATTCTCAGTCATGAGTATATAAGCAGAACAAAGACATGTGACACAAATTTTCGAGGGAACCCTTGGAGCCCAGTGATGTGGTCACCCACTCTTGTCCTTTATTACAATGACTCATTTTTTAATGAGGAATTAGTATTTGAAACATCACCATGTGCTTTTAAATGTATGAAGCCCACATGATAAATTACAACACATGTTAATTTTAGATGGTACCAGCACGCACAAAAAGACCTGCTTTCAAGTAACTCCAGGTTATTCAGTAACGGAAAGTCGGCTTAAAGATTTCACACTACAGAAACAAAATGAGTGTATGTGTAACAGTTCTCATCAAACAAACTTACGAGCCTTTTTGTTAATGCAACCACTCGTTAAGACAAATATCTACCCAGCCAATCACATTACACCAACTCAGTTAGGCATGTAGACGTGGTCAAGACAACTTGCTGACGTTCAAACCGAGCATTAGAAACGGAAAGAACGTTGATTTAAGCGACTCTGAACATGGCATGGTTGTTGGTCCCAGATAGGCTGGTCTGAGTGTTCCAGAAACTACTGATCTGCTGGGATTTTCCTGCAAAACCAATCAGATAGGAAGGCAACAAATAACAATTTATTACAACCTGAGGTATGCAGAAGGACATCTCTGAACGCATAACATGTTCAACCTTGAAACAGATGGTCTACAGCAATAGAAGTCCACACCCAGTGCCTGTAAAAACAGGACACTGAGGATATAAATTGCTTAGAGCCGCCAAAATTGAACAATAGAAGATTGGAAAAATGTTCCCTTGTTTGATGATTCATTTCTTCTGCAACATTCAGACAGTAGGGTGATACTTGGCACAGACAATATGAAAGCATGCAACCATTCTGCCTTAGATCAACATTTCTGGTCGTTGTTGGTGTAACAGAGGTATCTTTTTGGCATACTATGTTTTGGCAAATGACGAGTTCACTGCACTCAAATTGGCTTAACTTATCAGCAGATTTCAATCCCGTAGAGCAGCTCTGGGATGTGGTGAAACGGGAGATTCATCACATAGATTTGTAGCTGAAAAATCTGCAGCCATCAGGCCGGTATGGACCAAAATCTTTGGGGAATGTTTCCAGCGTAAGGGGTCCAACTCAGTGCTGACGAGATATACGTAATAAAGTGTCTCATGAGTGCATGTACAAAAAGCAGATGACATGTTTGTATAGAATATGATAAATGTTTAAATGTGTAGTAGAGGTTCTAGCTTTCCTCACACCAAGAGCCTTTCATAATTTGTGAGTTTACTAATGTGAGTTGTAATCAAAATGTTCAAGATATCCTCCTTTCAAATTCAGCAACATCAAGATTTTCAGTGTTTCTAAAGTTAGTCTGAGGAAAAACTGCTGTATTACATTTATGTGATTGTACATTTTAGAAGAATCAGTGATATTCTGAAGATTTTAATATTTAAACACAAATAAAACAAAAGAAAATCAAATAAAAAACGGCAATAATTGGTGCTACTTAACTAAAAACATATACAGTGCGTCTTGGATACATTTCAGTTTATGGTAGCCGATAGCCAAACCTATAAACATCAACAGCCAAAATATTAGGAACATCTCTTGGTGTACTAACTGCTCAGCAGCGGCATAAAGCTGAACACTGCAAACACATTACTAACCAGTGTGATTTATTGCAAATTGTTTAAACAATTTACAGAACTAAAGATTCTTTAGAAAGTACACCGACTCAGTTAAAAAGAAAAATTACGTTGCTCCCTCTGATGTCATCTGGCAGTTTTTGTGCATTTCACCACCTGACTTCCTTTTTCATGCTCTGCATTCAAGCAGGCAGCATCGGCTTATTGCCATATATTAATCTAAGAGAGCTTCTGCAACAAACCTGATACTGTATTTTGCCCCAAAAAATCCCATTTGTTACACAGGTTTGAAAAGAACTCTTATTGTGTTTAATCTTCAATATTGATTGGGGACAGGTCCGGCAGCACAGCAGATTTTCTCTGTGGCTTTTTTGCTGCAGAGTCCTCGTCTAAATCTTTATCTTCCTCCTCTTCACAGTCATCAAAGTCATCTTCATCATCATCATAATCATCATCACTGTCCAAACCATCCATGTCTGTCTTCCTTCGTCGACATCCTTTCTTTCTCTGTTCATCAACTTCTTGCTCGTTTTGCTCCAGATGTGAGTTCACCCTACACGGTGAAGAAAAAAGATATAAGAACTGTTATTTAACTTTGCACCAACAATCCAAATCTTTCAGTATTGCGTTGTCACAAAGCCAGTAACTCAAAAAGCTACAGGAAATTACCTTTCCTTAATTAACACTTAGTGGAAGCATTTAGATGCCAAAAGCAATGCTTAAAAATATGAGAAGCCCATGAAATGATGTTCAGGGTCAAGTATTGGCTACAATGTCTCTTATTCTCCACAAGGTGGCAGACTTACAGTAGTTACAGTATTATGTGTATGTGTTTGTCAGTGATAAAAGATGAAAATACATTTGCTTAAATCACTTCGGTGTTATCCCGTCTCTTTAGGGATCTAACACATGTAGAAACTCCTGTAATTCATGTTCGTTTTAAAAACTTGTTGCCAGTGTGAAAGGAAAAAAAATTAACTGGTGTCATCAAATTTGATTTTCTCAGAACATTGAAAATTGAAAGCTCTTCTTTGGATGTCAGCTGTGGGACAAGATGATCCCACACAGCTTGATTGATGATTTGAACCAAAAACTGGTTTCATCACTCCATCAGACCCGTTGCCACTGATTTTCAGTCCAGTTTTTGTGTAATGTGGCGTACCTCAGCCTTTCCTTATTCCTTAAGAATGGCTTTTTGACAACCACCCTTCCACTGAGAGCATTTGTAATGACGCCTCAGTGAACACAACAGATGCATCTCACAGGTCCTGTGTCAGATCTTTGCTGAATTTTTTTCCCCATTTCTTAAGAACATCATTTTTAGATACTGTTCATCTGCTGTAGATATTTTTTTGTTTTTAGGCCTGGCACTTCTTCTTTTGTTTAATTTCGTCAAATTTCTTAAAGACATACTGCACACCATATGCAAGATTTCTTGGGTTTTTTTCTTTTGGCTGTCAGTTTTCTCTTTGGCACTTTCAAAGCTTCAGCTAAGGAAATGGGAACAAAACGCCTAAACATACAATTTGTTGTTTGTTGAATATCTGTTAAATGGAGATGTGACACTGGTTTATTCCTTTGGGTTAGCAGTGTTTTTTTGTTTTTTGTTTTTTGTTTGGGGGGGGGGGGGTGGTTAAGCTTGAATGATTCATAGGTCAGTATTAAGTGGCTTAACAAAGAAAAAATCCTAAAAAAAATGCTCAGGTACAAGGACTGGACTGGAAATGAGTGGACAAAGCAGCCAATGTTCAAAGAAAAACTATGAAAGACTTTCTGAAAGCCTGAGGAACTATTGCTCAAGACCTTTTTTAAACAGCTTTTGAGCGGAGGACAAAGCTCTGGCACCTTGGAAGCAAAATGTGAAGAAATGATGGGTGAGTTCGTACTTTGTACATTAATGTATATAAGGACAAAACACACGCAAACTTATCCTCTTACGGAATAACAATCTCCTCCTTCTTCCCACACTTGCAGCAGATCTCTTGCTGAAGAGAGCAGGGCTTACAAATGATGTGATACGCATCTTTTATTGTCTTTTGGGAGCACTTGACACTGCAAAAAAACCCCAAAAAACAATCAGTTATTAAGACCAATGTATTTAACTTGCCACTTAAAACAATATATCCATGTGTTGGGAAAATTCTTCTAAGCAGTGGAGATAAAATATTTAGTGGCTAATTTTCAAAGTCTGCCACTATGAAAAAATAAGATGGCTAAAATCATGCACGATATGAAATAAGCAAAGAATGTTTGTGGTGTAGTTTCATTTTTTGCACAGGTAAAAAAAAGAAGCTGATAAACTGAAATAAACTCTTCAATTCACCGACTGCTTTGTTGTTACTTGATGTGCATTTTCATGAGCAGCTGTAAGAATTTGCCCCTAGCCCTGCGTACTGAAATCAAAGTCTGCAACACTTATGTATACTTACCATTTTCTAGGCTGTGTTAGTGGCTTTTTTTTATTGTACTTAACTTTCCACTCAAGAACACCTTTACAGCGTTGACAAAGCCCATCATGGATCTTTGAATTTGCCTTCTACAATTGAGATTAGAGAAGCAAAGACAATAGAGATGTTCAAATATTATGTGTGTTTAACAAAGCAAGAGCTATAAATAAGTTTTCACAGGTAATGATTTATCACTGGCAGAAATGACAGGAAGAAAAAAGTACAAACTCCCTACAGTCTCAGCCTTTCTCAAATAAATGAATATTGTGAATAAGTTTAACTTTCCTTAATTAACACTTATTGGAAGCATTAATTAAGCAATAAGACCACTCTGTCTCAAATCACCATTCTGTTTGAAGATTTACCTACAAATTTTGTTGTGCATAGTTAGTTTATATAATCGTTTCTGTACAAGTATAGCTACACACACATACACAACTTTATTATTTTATCTTTTTTGCACTATGGTAAAATGACGTGACACACGAGTATCTCAAAAACTATTAAAGATAAAAGTCAGAAACTTTCACTAGCCTTTCTTACTTTCTTACCATGTATCAGAATGTATTGACTAGTTATAACATAGAAAAACTAAGAATAATAAAATAAAATAATAAATTCAAGACTCATTCAAGAACGCTAATAAAAACTTCACATTGAAGTCTTCAGACTATTCAGGTAATTTCTGAACATTTATTAGATATAATTGTGTTTCACAATAATGCAAAATTAAACACACAGAATACTTTTCAAAATTAAATTCATGGTAGGACACCTCAAGTTTTCAAATATCTTGAAAAGTATTTGATACACGAAGAAAAAAAATTCACAGCCCACACACGTCCAAACTTTGGACCATAAAACCTTTAGAAAAATCTGAAATGGGCTAGCCGAAAATATTCTGAAGATTGATAAAATGGCCCAAATGCAAAATGCAATACAAGGCTAAATAACTTAGCTCAGCAAAGTTGACACACCTTCACTTGTGTAGTCGCCCCGTACTTGTCGTTTTTAAACGCAGTTGTGTTTTGATGCTTCTGGCCCCGCGATCGAGATGTATTACCTCTCTGAGAACTCATGTTATTAAACCTTTTTAGCCACACACGTTACACAGATACACAAACTAAGCACCATGCCGCCGAGCAAGAGCACTAACCCGGAAGAAGTAAGAACGCGTCATGAAACGTCATTGAGAACTACGTAAAAAAGGAAAGAAAAATGTGTTATTTTAATAAACAGTATATTTCATGTATGTATTTATTTTTTTAAAGTCAGAATTTCTTTTTACATTTACAAACACACTTAATAAATTATAGCTTGTCAATGACATCACCGACTAGAACTAGAAACACCTTTGTGGACGCTGATTGGACGATGCCTTCCAATAGTAATTTCTGATTGGTTGTCAATCCTAAAAAACTTAAATCCTCAGACTGCGGCGTCTAGAAGGACCGCCCATAAACATCAAAGTCATTGGGGGAGTCGTTTTGTCGACCTCTTTTCCCATTGGTCCACAGAGCTGTCAATGAACGCCTCTTTTTCCTCAAGCCAAGATAACAAGCAGGGCCGGGCGATATTCACAAAGAAAGCAGTGATGTTTCGGTGGCAGGTGATACAGCTGTGAATTGTTTGGTAAGCTGCACGGACACGTCTGCTAGATTTGAGTGAATTTTAAACTGTTATCTTTCCTATCAGCTTTACTGCTGTGCTTTAGAAACTTGAACGTTTCGAATGAGTCGATGTCGTTATCGTCCAGGACCGTATGTTGAGAAAACCGAAAGGAGGGAAAATAAAGGAAACGACAGTTCAGAAGACTGTGTGGTCCGGAGAACGAAGCTGCCAGCTAATACTAATTAAAGAAGGATAATACACACTCAAACTGACATCGCTAACCGAGGATAATCTGGCCAAGGATAACCTCGACAAGCTCTAGGTGTCGAGAAGATAAGTTAGTTGGCTTGGTGCGATGATATCTCAAGACTGCGGTGACGTCTACCCAGTACTATCACCTTTAAACACAGAAAGAAAACCAAAACAAACCCCCAGCCGCCGTCCAGGTAAGCTTTCTTTGGAATATATGTACACTTGGTACACCATACTTTGCAGCTAATTGTAGCTGCTAGAAACGAAACCCTCGCAAATAGCCTGGTGTAACTGTAATCTCTGTGAACACATTGCTACATCCACCACCATTTTACAGTAAATCGCCGCGGGGCTCCGTTTAGCCTCTGCTTGGAATGGACTTTGTGGTAAGAATGTAGGAAGCAAATAGGCTCCATTGTCGTCCCCATCCTCAGTCATTCCTGACACAGCCGTTTATTTACCCACGTATCATACAGACAGTTCAGCTGAGTTAAAAATCAGCAGCGTGTGAGTAAGATTAATCAAGTAATTTCCAGCAGCTGTTTAGCGTCGTTTCTTTAGACTGATCTAAGCAAATCAGTTGCAAGATTTATGAATATATCAGACAGAAATGTCCATCTATGAAGCTGCTAAGTGCTGTGGTTGGTCAGAGGAGCTATCGCCAAAGGAAAGAGGAAAGGTAATCCATATAACACATTGTCATAATCTGATATTAGTGAGCATTTTTCCCCCTGCTTGGTTAAAGAGTCACATTACAAAGCAGCATGACTGGCTAAGATAACTTGGAGATTTGCCTCCAGCTGCCATATGTTTTACCAAAAAGGAGCTGTGCTGACATCACTGCTGCAGTTTCATAGTAGCCAGAATATCTTAAGAGGTAACCTAAGGTAGGGGTCCAGGTGCAGGGAGAGACAAAAAAGCCTTTCAAGTTAATTCTCTGAGTGACTGTGAAGCCTCAGGGTAGACATGGAGAGAAAAATCACTCGGCTAGGGTCATCTCCCTTTAAAATCCTGTCTCGAGAGAGCTCTGCATTTTAGAGAGAGAGAGAGATTGTTTAGTGTAATAATAAAAAATAAAATTTTAAAAATGACAGCAGCCTGGCTCAAGCCCCTCGTCCAAGAAATCCCCTGCTTTGCTTAACAGATATAGTTGTATATGTAGAAAAACCTAATTTCGAAACTCTGGCAGAGATCTGCTTTTGTAGCATCTTTCTTGTGGGATGCATTGGCATATCGGTGTGTTTTCTTCCTCACTATGGGATATTTCTATTTTAATCCTTTTGGTTCTCTCTGTTGCAGCACTTTGAGGATGAACCACTTATCGCTCAGTGAGCTATGTTGCCTGTTCTGCTGTCCACCGTGCCCCAGCAAGATCGCCTCAAAGCTGGCCTTTCTACCCCCTGAGCCGACCTACAGCCTCATGTGTGATGACAGTGGCAGCCGATGGACGCTGCACCTCTCCGAGCGTGCTGACTGGCAGTACTCGGCCCGTGAGAAGGAGGCCATCGAGTGTTTCATGACACGCACCTCAAGAGGGAGCCGCATTGCCTGCATGTTTGTCCGCTGCTCACCCAGCGCCCGGTATACTCTGTTGTTCTCCCACGGTAATGCAGTGGACTTGGGCCAGATGAGCAGCTTCTACATTGGCCTCGGTTCACGGATCAACTGCAACGTTTTTTCCTACGACTACTCTGGTTATGGGGCCAGCTCTGGGAAGCCTTCGGAGAAGAACCTGTACGCTGATGTAGATGCTGCCTGGCAGGCGCTCCGATCACGGTAATGAAGCGTTATAATGGATGGATAAGTAATATAAAATGACGTGATATTAAAACAACTGAGCAGTATGCAGAATCCTGTAAGAGACTTATTTGTGAATGCACAAGACTCCTGCAGTCACTCAAAACCTGTTTATTAGGATGTGATAGGATGTGATGGCATGGAGAAATGAACCTAAATGGCCGTTTAGATGACTCATGACAAACAAGGAGTTAAACCCGATGAACTTTAGGGAAAAAAAGTAAAGTTCCCACAGTACTTGAAATGATTGTTTTGTTTTGTTTTTTGTTTTGTTTTTTAATTAGAGTATCTGAAGGGGAAAGTGAAGTGACATAACACAAAAAACTGTAAGGAACATGGTTATAAAAATAAAATCCCCTACAGTGTGTGTGTGGTGGTAGTATTTAAAGCCTTATTAGTCATATTAATAGCAGGTCCCTGTTTTATGTCTTGGTTGGCAGCTTTGTACTGCTAACAGGAATATTATGAATAACAACAGTGTCAACCTGTGTTTCTGGCATGCTGTAGAAATATGGGGGTATTTTAGAAAGTGTTAAATGATGAGGATTAGTGAAGGAAATGATGATTTGGATGGAAAAGGGCAAAAATGAGAAATTGGGGGCGGAGGGATGACTACTTAACAGAACTTCACAAAATCATGAGGGAAGATGATGAGGAATGGCTTAGTGGGGATGACATGATGTTCTTGTAGGCGAAGAAACGTGGGTTCTGTGATTACGCTGCGCCCCCTCCTCCAATAATATGTAGGTGTGAGCGGTTGCTCTGCTACATGTTTGTACAGGTGACTAATTATTGGCTGATTGGAAACTGGTATTTATTTTTTCCCAGTTGATGATAACCTACTTGTTCAGGACTTTCTGTTATCTTATTGTGGTTTCAAAGTGCACACGACCCAGCAGGAATTCAGTTTGCAGTTGAAGTCTTGTTCTATTACACTTCGATAGTTATTTTTAAAGAATCAAACTTCTTAGTAATTGGTTTATGAAAGACTCTGTATAAAGAACTCGTTCTCTGCATCACTTGTATCTGGTCCTCATGCTCATGAATAGTTTGTTACTGCAGGTGTGAACTCTTGTTCAGCTTCAGTTCCTTCTCCCAGATAAGGTCGTCTTGCATGTAAGCAGTGCTTATCAGTTTGTCTAACGCTGTGGCCTTCACTTCCTTCCTTTTGTGTTTAAGGACGTCTGCTTATTGTCTCCGACCATCTCGTCATCTCCTTCTTTTGTCCTTTGTGTCACCACATTGTGCTTAAAGTCTGTAGGTTTGCCATTAGAGTGCCTGTACTGAAAACCCACAAACAAAACATAAGTAGAACTGAAACGTAAACAGAATTCATCAGTCGCTTTTCAGATTATTGAATCAAAGCCCAAAATACTTGTTAGTTCCCGCTCCTAAGATATTTTGGGGGAAGTGGATGAAGGTAGATCTTTGATCTGGGGAATCTGTGGTAGACCTATTTCACTGTGTTCCTGATATTTTACACAACAGCTAGCTGGAACGTATTGGGGTGGGGGGGTGGGGAATGAATTAAAAATGAAAATAATTTTTAGTTGAAGCTCTACCTATACATGCAGGGTAGAAGCAAGAAAGCAAACATCAACCTGCTGCGATGAAACAGGATGTGGAGGGTGTGTGTGTGTGAGTACTATGTCCATTATATCTGTGAGTTCTTGTTTTGGGAGAAGGGAAAGATAAAATTTCATCCAGTAAGACTGCTTGTCTGTATGTTTCCTGCTGGAAGACAAATTACTAAGAGAGCAGATGGGGAGACTTCAGAAGTGCTAAAAATGCTGGAAGAGAGGAGACAAAATGATCGAGATCAGCCTTTGGGGGGGAAAAAAAAAAAAAGCTGTTCTTTAAGTGTGGAGTGTTCCTCCTGTGTTATTGCTAGTGTGGGAGTATGTTCTTTCTGTACTAAATGAAGGTTTTGGCACTGCAGAGCTTTAAAGTGCTGATAACACTGCTAAGAGCCACTGACAACAAATCTTACAGTTTATTAGCTGCTGACTTTTGATGTGAACCTCCCCAAGCACTTTCACAGAATCTAATGAATGGGCTTCTGTAAATAAGGACCTCTTATATAAGGAAGCTACAGAGTTTAACTAGAAAATTGACGGTAAGGCTTTTGCATTTAAGAAGCAAGCCACTGCTGTAAAAATGAAAAAGAACCTGCTTTTCTGGTGGTTAAAAGTCACATGTCTGTAGGTATAGGCTTGATTGTTTTCTTTTCTCATCCCCCGTTTGAAACCACACTCCTGGAATGACCTGATTGCTTGTCCCTGCTTTTTTTTTTTTTCTTTTCTTCTTTTAAACATCACTAACGACTTCTCCAAATCAAAATAACCAATATAGTTTACACTGGTAAAACTGCTTGGACTGTAGCTATAATATGCAAAGGCAACATGTTGTCATTAGCTGATTGACTTAAAAGCTAACACTACTCACTCAGCTCCATATTTAACACCTTCAGGCCACTTTAACCTTTTTACACTGCTTGCTACCATCAGGTACGATCACTGAAGCAGGGCATCAAATACAGGTTCTCATGGTTTTGTAGGTTTATTTGGAAGAAATGTCTTTGAGATAAGATGAGCCTTTTAGGAACAAGAATTTGTTTTTTCTTTTCCTGAAGGCCTAACCTTGGGGCTTGACTGCATATCTCGTGCTTTGTAGTCACATGGTTAGCAGTCCCACAGCAGAATTAAACTACGTGACCCATGGGTCTTGCAACAAAGACGAGTTGAACGAGGTTAGATGACTTGTTTTTTTTGTTTTGTTTTGTTTTTTCAGTCCTGTGCTTCATATCAGTGTTTTATTACAGATGCACACATTTGTAATCTGTCCGTCCTAGTAATGGGCAGGTGCTGAGTGTCTGAGAAAGCTTTCTGTACCCGAATGGTCAGCATTTAAGAAAAGGTCATGAGACATCAAGGCATTTTAGAGCTTTAGAATTTAGCTTTTCAATGTGATTCTTAGAAAATCCACTCTCTGCGTACAAGGCAAAACAGATGCAGGACATTAAGTTGTAGTGGTTTTTTTTTTTGTTTGTTTTTTTTTTTTTCTCTTCGGTCTAAAGGCCAGTGTAGACACTAGTTGTATTTGTGTCTGTGTGTGTATAGCTACTTTCAGCTGCTTCCTTGTCACATGGGTTCACTGGAGCAGGTAGCATTTAATCTGTATCTTGATAATAACATCAGATGTACCTAGTGTCAAAGTGCATTACCTCAATATCTGATCTCAGTTCTCATTAGTTGGGCAAAGTTGGCTGACTTGTCGACATGGTGTGTCCCACGTCACATGAAGCAACGCTTCTGATTAAGCTTTCATTCTTTCCATTGTTACTCTAACATCACTGCACCTACATGTAGGTCTCTCAAGTTTTCTTGGTTAGCAGAAAGAGTTGGCGTTGGATGACGTTTCACCTTGTGGTAGTAGGAATGTGGTCATGCCAGGGTTTTTCCTTGCTTTGCACATGCCTTTGGGGGGTGACCATACGCTAAAGCACACATCTCCTGCGTACATTAAAAGCAACCTAACATTATTTCACAGAAATCAATGTTTTTTATTTTAAGAGGGTTGGGTTTTTTTTTGTTTTTTGTTTTTTTTAAACAAATGTCTTATTTTTGCTTGAGGATGTAAAACAAAACAAAAAAACCCCCAAAACCCTCAAACAAACATTGTGATGAAATGCTAATGATTTGATTTTATTAATTTTTTTTCCCCAGCTGGTTACAACCCCACTCCTGACTGAAATCAGATTTGGAGCAAACCTGACCACTTACTGTGCTGTCTAGCTGATTGCATCACATTCTGTGTTCACAAATCAGCCTTAAAATTTACAACATTACACACACAAGGCTTTTTTTTTTCTTTTCTTTTTTTGCTAAAGCAAATGATGTGCGTCCATTTGAAATTTGTGGTTCCCTTGATCGCTCCTTAGCTCTGCTCATTTTCCTGTTACGTTTTATATACACATTATGTAAATATTCCCACTATCAGAAATCTAACATCAACACTCTTCCTTTGTTCTGGATGGTAGTATTTGGCTAATGTCAACAAAACCCTTTTGCTATCTTGTACCATATCAGTTCAGGACTCAGTTCTGCTTTTAGGCCAGTGCTGCAGTACATCAGATTCAATTCTAAGTAACTCGACTTCATATTAATGCTGCGTTGGGCTTTTTTTTTCACAGAAAGATAAAATGACTGACTTTTATGATTTTAGTTTTTAATCAACACTTAGGATTACTTGCTTGGTTATCACTGAATTATATTTTGCTAGTTTAACACTCCCTACAGACTTAATTTTGGAAACAAAATTAAGTCTGTAGGGAGTCTTTTACAGTTTTATCAATATTTTAGTCTTTGCATGCAGAATCTTCAGATTGGTTTAAATAAGGTTTCTAGTATATTGGTCTTTCTCTCAGCTGTCTCTGCCTGATCTTGAGGGCTGTGCCAGATTTATAATTGACTGAGTATGTGATGGAGAGTACAATTCAGCCTTTTGACCTCGCTGAACATGAATCGACTAGATGGCATTATCACATCAAAAGGCCTCTCTGCATGGCTTCACATTAGTCGGTTGCCTACATACCTCGTGCTTGTATCTCATGTTAGATCAGGCTTCCAGCTTTTAAGAAGAAATGAGCTCTCAACTCTAGCGGTCTGCGTTTCTTTTCTGACTGAATTTTGAACACTGTAACCTGACACTTTCTCTCTTTTTTTTTTTTTCTTTTTTTTTGGCTGAATCATACAGTGAAAAAACATTGAAGGATGCAGAAATGTGCAAATTCACCTCCTCTTGAGTATTCACTTACTCGTGTGGGTTTCACTTTACTGTGTTACTCTGTACTGACAGAGGCCAGCCACCTGTCATTTTGCTGACTGTGTAAGCACAACTACACAGCCTTTGCCACCAAAACACTCCCATGCCTCACTGGATACGGCACGCCTTTCACCTGAGCTGGGAGTGGGTGAGATAATGTGAGTCAGCAGGGTTCTACACGTACATCCTCCAGTATCACACTAGGAGTGTGCTTAATGGATGAATGAAAAAGATTCTTTTAGAAGCGATGAAACTATATGTTGTGAAATCAAGTGCCGAAAGAGGGCGAGTAGTTGATGAAGGCCTCTGGTCCAATTCCTTGCTGTATTTGTGTGTTTAAACATGAAGTGGCACTGTATTGTTTTCTTTTGCCTTGGAGGTGAAGGCATGCCAGCAGTCAATCCTACTAGTTTAATATTGAGTGGTAGCCTAGCAACCAATGCCTGAGCTTTCAGACTAAGGTGTTTCCACACTGTGGCCAATAAAAACAAACAGGAAACTCACTTCCTCATCAATAATCTTATTGATCCAGGTCGCAAGCACTATCCATCTTCTTGGAAATGAATGGAGGGGAGAAATTCCCAAACATCAGCATGCATCAAGACACGAGGAAGGCAGCTCGATGCTCTTTGTTTGCTTTTCTTACCTTTTAAATACCACTAGTTGCCTGGAGACAAGCCGGCTTTATCTATGAAGTAATCTGGGTGGAGTTTGATTTCTCACCTGACTGTTCTCTTCAGCACAGAAACAAACTGTTCTTAATGTCCTCACATACTAATAGATTTAATTCACTTTCACTGACTTCAGTCCACATCACCCCTATGTACTTGTACACAAAGTGTAATAATGGATCATTGAGCATTTCAGTGAAGAATTCCCCTGCTGTAGTGCAGATGGTACTCTAATCTTTTTTTTTAAATTTTTTTTTTTTTAATTTTTTAATTTTTATTTTTTTTAAATTGCTGTACATATGCGCAGGACTTCCTGAGCATATGTTTGTGATGGTGACGGCTGTGGAAGGAGGATATTTTTGGTCTTCAATGCGCAAGAGGTGGGTGGTCAAGAGGGAGTGAGACACACAATAGGGGAATGAGGGAGGACGTGATGCATAATAGAATGGATTTGTGTCAAGGGACTAAATTGAAGGTTTGAGGGATTGGTGCAACTCGGAACCATGGAGCAAGCCGAAAGGCAGTGGAGTGTGGTGTTGGCTGGGACTTAAGCAACTAAATAAAAAGACTAGGAAACAGTCAATGTGTAGTTATCATCTTAAAGGTTCCTTATCCCGGCCAGTGTTTAACATTGTTGCTTCACAGAAAGATGTTCCTGCTTCCTGGTTTGAGGGCTTTTTGTGCAGAGTTTGCATGTGCTCACCCTGTTTGCATGGGCCCTCCCGAGGTACACTGGCTTTCTTCCAAAGTCCAAAGAGGTATATGCTGGGATAACTGGTGATTATAAATGTTACCATTTGAGTAATTGTGAGCATGAATACTATCTCTGTCTGTGTTGGCTCTGCGGTAGGCTCTTCCAGGGTGTTCCCTGCTCTTTGGCCCATTGATAGCTGTTATAGGATCATTGCGTTCATAAGCCTGTATGCCGGTATTAGGATACATAGCAAGGGTAGCTTTCACATCTGTGAGTGCACCATTAATGCTGAACAGTGTACACAGATTTGTATATACATTTTGCTCTTTAAACCAAAGCAACTGTTCTCCTCAGTTCCCAGATGCCTATAGAGTTGTTCTAAGAGGAGGTGATACTACTACTACTACTACTACTACTACTACTACATTTTATATGTGGAAATCATTCTTGTTTGCTGTCTGATTTCTTTTTGTTGTCAGAGTTGTAGTGACTAATAATTTTTGAGTGGGCTTTGGCTGTAAGCAGGTACACAGTTGGTGTCAAGAGTAAAAGACAAATTGCATTTGCTGTAATTCAGTCTTGAAACCATGGCCATCCCATTTACAGACAGTGACTGAAGGATGGAACAAGAAGTCATGGCCCAGTTATTTGCTGGCTACATCAGAAGCCCAAATTAAATGGCCATTGCCCTTGGAGGTTTCTCAGCAGTCCAGCTGAATGATGGGTTTTCAGATTTTTCTAATTTTATTTATTTTTTACCTGCCTTACAGTTTCTTCCTTCCTCTTGTTTATTTATTTATTTTTTATTTGAAGCTAAAGTAACATGCCATAAATAACAGTTGTTGCCAAAAATTCTCATAATCAGGCAATTGGGTTAATATTTAGCATTATATTAGCTTTTAGCTTCTGAGAAATGGCCTTTCTTCACTAGGGCTACGGGAAGGGGGACGGTAGTTTGATTATAGTGAGTGGGGTTTTTTTTTAATAATCCATTCGTCAAATTTGGGAATTTTCAAACTATGGTTCAGTTTCAGGCAAAGGCGCTGCCACATCAGAAAGGGCGCGATCATTCTTCTACAGTTTTGTACAAAGACTTGACATTTTGTTCTTGTCCTTACAATTCGTCTGTTACCTAAGGAGCTGTATTGTGTTGTATAACCAAGATAGGCTTTCATTCCTCGAATTGTGTACATTGCAGTCAGCTGAAAGTCAAGTTGCTTTTAATACTGTAGCATCAGCCTTTGCTAATGCTTTTCCCATGCAGTGCCAACCTTTTTACCCCTATTTATACTGGGTAAAGACCAGCTGATACCAATAAACAGTTCCTATATTGCTGCTCGTGACTGTGTCCAAGCTAGACTTTGCTGCGCCTGTGTGTACATTTCCATATTTAATACATCACCCTGCACTTAAAGTCTGTTACCTTTAATAGCAGCAACACTACATTATTGCAGGTTGTTCTCTTGCAAAGGGTGTAAGTATGTTAATCCATCACAGCGTTTTAAAGCGCTGCTAGACTTTGGTGTTCGTGTAGTCATCAGTGTATTATAGGAGTGCTGCAGAGCTAAGGCTCTAATGTTAGTGTTCATTTGAAGTCCCTAATTTTAATACCAGAGTAGAGCTTTATTTGTCATGTTGTGACTTTACCGTGCAAAATCCAGCAGTGCAGCGGCAGAGACAGCAGCAATGCAGTGTTTTCAGACTAGTTTTCAGGTTGTCAGCAAGAGTGGGTCACGTTCTCTGTAATCAGCTGTGGAATGCTGCTCCCCCCCCC
>NW_005187434.1:500925-506415 GCF_000239375.1 Pundamilia nyererei | reverse complement strand
CCCCCTTCTGAGTCACGAGACATTAGGGGTGGTCCTCTTTTTAAGCTGCCTTGAGAAGCAGCACAAAGACAGACTTACTCAGCTATAGCTTGATCACATCTTGGTGTGCTTATTTTAGGAGTCACTGTAATCACAGAGTCCCTGACATGATGGTTTTACTGATAAGTGTATGAGTAAGCCTCATTTGTTTTGTTTTTGTTTTTTTTGTCCCCCCCCCCTCTTGTGGAGCAACATGTGGGGTGGGGGGACCAACAAGAGTCAACTGGCAGGTTGACCAACAAGAGTCAACTGGCAGGTTGAACGCATTTATTTTCTGATAAATAAATGTGGATCCTAAAATAAAGTATTTGCTCTTTTTGTTTTGCCAGCTAAGCTGCTTTGTGTAATTAACTGAAGGCCCAACTGGATGCTTGCAGTGTCTGGATGAGCACACAAAATGTATCTAGCTACTAGTAGTGTAAATATCCTATTCATGATAAGCAGAGGGTGATGTTCCTGTACTGTTTGTCCTCCTTGTAGGTATGGCATCCGTCCAGAGAATGTGATCGTGTATGGTCAGAGCATTGGCACCGTGCCCTCTGTAGACCTGGCTTCTCGCTATGAGACTGCTGCAGTCATCCTCCACTCCCCGCTCACCTCTGGCATGAGAGTGGCTTTCCCTGACACCAAGAAGACATACTGCTTTGATGCCTTCCCAAAGTGAGTGGACCGTACGGACAGATGGCATATGTGGTAGTCAGGCTAAATCTGCCACACAGTATACACTTAAAGGGCTGCGGCCTCACGTGCATTTAATAACGCAGCACTGTATGAATAAATGTGCCAAGGAAAGCACACAGCTTAGTTGAAAACTGGATTTATTTATAAGACAGCAATTCAGGAAGTAAGTTTTGTTTTTTGTTTTTTCTCTTTATGGGCCCCCCCCTTCCTTCCTCCCACCTCTCTTCCTAGTTAAGCACCCAGGAGAGTCTTTAAAAAAGCAGATATTCAATAGCTCCCCCTGGTGTAAAATCAGGAAACTAGCTGTGCTCCTTTTTTTTTCTTTCTTTCTTTTTTTCCAGTTAATTATTGTTTTAATTCATTCATTTAGAGAATACTTTTAGTAGCAAGAACATTAACTAAGCCTCCGTTTCCCTTTTTTCTTTCGTGTGGGGTTTTTTTTTTTTTTTTTTTTTTTTTTTTTTACTTACTTCCCTATTTCTGACATGTTTCCTCTCTCTTTTTTTCTTTCTTGTTTCTTCTTTCCCTCCCCCCCTCTCTCTCTCCAAAGCATCGACAAGATTTCCAAGGTAACATCACCAGTACTCGTGATCCACGGTACAGAAGACGAGGTCATTGATTTCTCCCACGGGCTGGCACTATATGAACGCTGTCAGCGCCCAGTGGAGCCGCTCTGGGTAGAAGGGGCCGGCCACAACGATGTGGAGCTCTATGGACAGTACCTGGAGAGACTGAAGCAGTTTGTTGCACATGAGCTAGTCAACTTGTAAAGGAGCTGGGGGAAAATGGCGGAGAGGGAAGAAGAGAACACCGCCCCAGATTTAAGGAGAAGCCGAATGATGAATGAGGGGTACAACATTTTATTCTAATTCAACTAGAAGTTGTGTGTTGTACCAACATTTTGATGGTTGACTGCCCATAAATCGGGCTTGCCCACACCGTCTGCTCCACACGCTGCAGCTGTGAAGTACTCATTCTTTTTTTTTTCTTCCTTTTTTCTTTTTTAAATTTTCTTTCTATCATGTTGAAAATTGCACATTGTGAAATTCTGTGTGTGAATAAAAGGAGAAGCAGACGTGTGCACAGGCAACATACCATGTGTACTTGCCATGTATGACTGTGTATGTGCCACATTTTTGCTGCCTTTTGTGAAGGACATGGTCCACAGAGAAACTTTTGACAAGCTGTGCTGGACCAGACTCACTCAAATTCAACTGAACTCAGTCTGACTCTACAGACAGATTTGGTCTAACGCACTGCAGTCACCATGAATTCTTTTTTTCTTTTTTTGAGTACTGTTTCTTATATATTTCTTAACATTCTACTTAATATTGCACGTATCAGCTGTCACTGAAGAACTGTACAAGACAAACTGACATATTACCCTTCCGTGTCGGTGTTGCCAAATGTGTAGTATGATACATTGCAGAGATTTAGGAATACAAGGAAGTGTACTTTTACAAATCATGTCTAGAACCATCTCCAAAGCTTCGTTAGTTGTGTGAATCCTCCACTTCTGTTTAGTTTTAAAGTGGTACAGTCTACACAGATACAGCACAAGACAAGGCGCTGTCAGCAGCTTATTGTATGTAGCCGGTTTAAAGGCCGGGACTGTACGTTGTTAAACAAGGAAGTGTGAGTTATTTCCTCACACTGGAACAGTGCTTACATCAGAGTTTGACTTGAAGTATTGTTGGTATAAGATCAGTTTACTACACTGTAGTTGATGAAATTGATTCTTCTTGACAGAATTAAATGCAGGGCAAGTCTGTCAACAAAATGCCATCTACCTGTTTTGTTTTTTTTGGATTTTACCCATTTGTCTGTGCAGTAGTTGTCACGAAGCTCTGTGTTGACAGTGTTTTATTTCCTGCCTTTGGATCTGAAGAGGTCAAGTTACATAATGTGCATAGCTACAAATCTCTGTATCTGGATCACATCTTTCTGTCTTGTTTGGGTTGTTTTGTTTTTTGTTTTTTTTGGGGGGGGGGTGTTTGCTTTTTTTGCTGACAATACTGTAATTACTGTGACTGCAGAGGTAAACCACTAAAGCCAATCAGGAATGGTGAACTTTATGAAAACTGCTAGTTTTTCCAGCATTGTCTTAAAAAACAAAAAAGACAATGCTGTGTTTTCAGTCCTCCCATACATTTGAGCTGAACAATCCTCCCTGTGTGTGTGTTGGACAGTGGGTAATGTCAGTGTGAGTGGCTCAACATTGAAGGCCTGTCATGGACAGAAGGTTTTCCTTTTGGTTTGCATGAGATGTTCATTTGCTTTTTAATGCCGAGTGAGGCAAGATGAGCTCTTTTTCAGTGCCCAGACAAGCCAATGTCAACTTGCAGCTGCATGTCACCCATGGCTTCCTCCTGTTTTGTCTTTTGTTTTTGTTTGTTTCCCCCAGTATCTGGGTTGCACTTGAGCCTGTGTTTAGAAAGACGGATCAGAATTTGTTAGTAAATTAAATGAACCAATAAGCTAAAGGGTGCTACTGTAAACCTTCAGGTCTGATTAGTTACAGGTTGAGAAGAAGAAAATGACTCTAGATCAGAACCATCATTTCTCATGATGGTCTGTTATGAAAACAAGTCAATCATGCTTTTCTTTTTTTTACTTTTAATTTGTTTACTGGACCTTTTTTTTTTTTTTTTTTTTTTTTTGTTTAAAATAAACCTGTTCTTTTTACAACCTTGTCTTCGATTAACCTATTAACTGTATTTCTTGGTAGTTCTCAAACTATTGATATGATGGAGACTAGGCCAAAATTTTGGCTTTTCAAATGATCTTTGTACTGCTTATCTTGACAGAAGTCATGTCTGGTTTGATTTGATTTTGTATGACATATTTCAATACAAAAAGAAGCTGTATGTAGTAACATTAATAAAGTCATTCTAACATGGATAGAGGAAATAAATGGTATTTGACAAACAATCTAATTTGTGCTTGAAATTGTGATCCTGGAGTGAAATCGTGATAAGGATTTTGAATGTTGCATCTGGTTTCTTTGCCCTGCAGTTGGGTCCTGTTTTTGGCTACAATGGATCCAGCAGACCCGAATCTGCCAAGAAGCATTTTAGGAGGTGATGTGCTAGCTTAATTTCAGTCAGGCCTACTAGCTTGGTGTCTGCTCAATCTCCAGAGCTGACTGGCACCTGGCATTTATCTGCATCTTTGTGCAGCCCAACAACTCTGCCTCACCCCTCCCCAGCCTCACGCCTGCTTGTTACTCTGGTGGACTCCTGATTGCTGCTGCATCAAGCTTGGCCTGCATCTCTCCTCGATGTCTTGACACGGTCTGTCTTGTCGCCCTCCCTCCTCCATAGTAAGCTCTGACTGATGGCTTTCAAGTTAGCCTCACGATTGAGTCTGCCTCTGGCCTCCAGAGGGGTTTGGTAACCATCCATCTTATTGGGAGTGTTGCCTTTGCCTGTCTCTCTGGGGTCATCCACCTGCGTGGTTTTGGACATCTGGTATGTCTGTATGTTCAGCAGACCTTCTAAGAAACCCTACCGGTTACTAGGTCTATCGCTGTCTGCCTTTCTTAGCTCTTGATGATTTATGTATATATTTATTTATTTGGATTGACTTTGGATTTCCAGTTGTGTAATTCTGTGTTTTCTGTTGTGGGTGGAAATCTATGCCCCCACCCCTGGTTCCAGTTCATACATGTCTTTTCCCAATCAATTCTCCCCCCCCCAGTTATTTATTATACAGGGTGAGGAGTTTGCCCCCTCACATATACTAATGTGCCATGTGTGTTTCCACCTTTATACACTGAAGCTGGCACGTTCCCTGAGTTTTTCCAGCAAGATGGTGATGGGTGCGAGGTCCGAGCATTCCTAGATGAACAGTTTCCTGGAAAGTGGTCGTCGTGGGCCAGTTGAATGGCCCCCAAGGTCTCCTGATCTGACCCTCTTAGACTTTTATCTTTGGGGTCATCTGAAGGCAATTGTCTATGGTGTGAGGATATGAGATGTGCAGCACCTGAAACTACGGATACTGGATGCCTGTGCTGGCATTTCTCCTGCGGTGTTGCTATCAGTGTGTGAAGAGTGGGAGAAGACAGTTGCGTTGACAATCCAACACAATGGGCAGCAAATTGAACACATTTTATAAGTGGTCAGAAACATGTAAATAACTCGTGAAATAAAGTTACGTTGAAACCAAGCACACCATTGTTTTTCTTGTGACATTACCAATACGTTGATGTGTCACATGGCCCTCTTCCTATTGAAAAAAAACAAAAGTTCTATCCAAGATGGCTGACTTCTAAATGGCCACCATGGTCACCACCCATCTTGAGGAGTTTGCCCCCTCACATATACTAATGTGCCACAAACAGGACTTTAATATCACCAACCATTCCCATGTTATTATGGTGTATCCATATAAATGGCCTGTATTTCTTGCCCTTTCTCAGGTTTCCTGAGGTGTTGACATATTTGGTATCTGCACCTTCTGATTTTAAGGTCCCCCTGATAGGCTTCAGGCGCTCTTTGGAGTTTGATGTCATCCCTGACATATTCCTGACCACTCTAGTGAAGTGCCAAAAGGGAGAGAGAGAAAGTCTTTAAAATACTTCCATATACATTAATAACTTGAAACTACACTGGAATGAAGAACAATCTTCACTTTAAAATTAAAAGGACAAGAAAGGAGGGTGTGTGTGTGTGTGTGTTACAAATACCAGGTTTACGTCATATACACGTGTGTGTGTGTGTGTGTGTGTGTGTGTATATATGTGTATATATATGTATATGTGTATATATA
>NW_005187434.1:487952-500905 GCF_000239375.1 Pundamilia nyererei | reverse complement strand
ATGTATGTATATGTGTGTGTGTGTGTGTGTGTGTGTATATGTGTGTGTATATGTGTGTGTGTGTGTATATGTGTATATGTATATATGTATATGTATATCACACTGTATGTATTTCATGGTTTATTTTTTTTTCCAAATGTATTTTTTAAATGTTTAAATCTATTGGAGATTGCTTTGTTCTCTATGGTGTGTTTGTTCCCCAGATCAAAGTGGAGAGATAATATTTCACTGAGAGCTTGACTAAGAGAAAACACACAAGCTTGATAGTGCTGTTAGTTAGATTTGCAGATAAGAGATGTTAAAGGATATAATTTGAGGGAAGTCTGGAAGTGAAAATATCATGGCCAAAGATATAGGAATCATCATATTTTGTCCGACTTTTATGTTTTTTATAAACTGGTTATTACATCGGAATTTCCAATTTATGAACGCTGAAATATTAAACCTCTACATTTTGTTCTTTGTTTTCCTCCTGTCTGCCAAGCATGGAGATTGGGCAAAAAAAGTATATCTCCATCCTCACCAGAGGGTGGCGTTGTGTCCGAGGTTTTAAAGCCCCTCCTCTGAATACACCTTCTGGTGTACCCTTCAGTGACTCCTCGGAGAGACAATAATTTTCACGTGTAAATTCGTGTTGCAAAATCCAGTCGAAAATTAGTATAAAGTGATTAGGTATTTCGATGCGGCCATAATATGCAGCGACTGCTGTTTAACGGGCCTTGGAAAGTGAACCTATGTTCTTCCTTCATAAAACAATAATAACAGCTGAGTTGCAACGTTATTTCCACTATCCACGGTTTCTTATTTCAGCCTAGGGAGGCCGTTCTCGTGGGTATTATTGTTACAATCTTTTCGACAGCCTTTGAACGCATCGCGTCTTCCTCGGTTGAAAGCCGCGCCTGCTTCGCTCTCTGTGGGACCGGAGGCTGATCGCGGGGAGAAAGACAGCCTATCAGCAGAAAAAGAACCACCATGTGAACAAAGGGTATATAAGAAGGGACACCAAGGTGCAGAGTTGTCAGGGTGAGAACTTATCTGATTGTCTCACCACCGCTAGGGCAACGTTTTCAGGGCTCGGAAGAGAGCGAATGGACAGAGCCGGGAGAGGATAGGACAGTCCCTCCAACGGTAAGACCCCACCGTCCGCCTGGCCAGCCGCTTTTACATTGTGCCTGTGTCCGTCCGTCAACCATTAGGGGGAAAGAGGAGAATTTAACCTTGTGAACCTCTGAGGCAACGCTTGCTTTCTAGAAAAGGGGCACTAGGCTTATTATAAGTGAACGACAAAAGTCATAATTGACTCTTAAGCTATTGTTTAAAAGTTTCTCAAAGCGTGCTGCTACGTGTCCCATTCACCAGCTACTATAACGGCGAAACAGAAGAAAAGCTGTAAATAATGAATACTTTCCCAGCTTTTCTCACTTCTTTATTTCATGCTTCTTATTCTCGGGTTCCTCTTTTGCTGTGGAAACTCGGTAACACGCCATTTGGAAGTGCACGTTTAAAAGAAGGTGGCCAAAATTAAAGTCCAGAAATAGTGAAATCCTTCATTGAACACATCCTCATTAACCTCAGTGTTACACAGCGAGGTCCGCACACAGAACAAGTGTGGACGCGTGGTTGTGAGCGCTGTTGTTACTCCCTCTGTACAGTTGTAAGTGAACACATGGCGTCAGTGTTAGTAACCCTACAGTAAAGGGTGATTTTACAGCCGAGGAATGCGTGATGGTGTGGCCCAAATGCTTCCTCGCACATCTGTTTGATATTCGGTAGCTGCAGACTCCGGCTGATATGAGAACGAGTCAGTAGTGAAGACATGAGGTCTGCAGGCTTGTGATCGGATTAACTTCCAGGAACAGAATAAGTCTGGAATTTGGAGTAAAAACATAGCCAGAGATCTGCTTCTGAAGACTCATTCCCCATCTTATGTTTAGGTGGGGAATGGTATTGTAATGGGATACTTCAAGTTGAAGTGGGCGAACCACCTGCTGTTCTGCCCAGTTTATTTTAAAGCTTAGATGAATGACTGAGCTTTTGTCTGAACAGTCCTTGATTGTTCCTACATGGCTTTGTTTATGTGTAGAAGAGGTTTATTGTTGCTCTCTGGTCTAAAATGATGACAGGATGGCCTGTCAAGACAGTGGTCATTTTGTGTGTTTGTGGCTTGGCACTGGTGTGAAGCACTGATAGATTTAAAACACTAAAATCATCATTTTTGGGGTGTATTTGATTTGGCTCAATATAAAAGATACCCATGATCACAATCACTAATTTCTCTAAGAAAATGTGCACTTGTTGACATTATTGTTTAAAAAAAATCTAGAAAGGGCAAGCAGCGATGTTATTACAGTGAGCACTTCTGTTTACAAAAAGTGGTATAGAAGCCTTTTTTCTGCACACTCATGTCCTCTACCCCTGCGTGTTTGTGCGTGCAGGTGTGCCCACATATTTCTCTCTGCGTGTTTGTGTGTACTTTAGTTACGCCCATGACCCACTGTGTTGTGGGACATGGGTCAGGTCTTTTTACAGAACAACAGGGAGTGTCCTCGTCGCTTCATGTTGTGCACTTTTGTGCATAAATGCTTGGTTTAAGGCTATAAGATGAAAGCAAGTCTCCAGGAAAATTTGTTCAAAGCCAGTCAGAGTTTTTCCTGGCGCACAGTAACGCTTCGGGGGAATGACTAAGCGAGTAAGCATGATTGGTCCTCATACAGTAAAGGCACCAAAACAGGAGTTGAGGATCTAAACACATTTCTTTTTGAGTAAATAAACCCCAATTAATAAAGCGAGTTAAAAATTCATTACAATGTTGGTGATTGTTTTCCTTTAGGTTCCTGATAACTTGTCTTTGGAGTTTCACAGAATTTCCTTGACGCAGGAAAAATACTTTTGATTTAACGTCCTCTTGAGTGAGAGACGACTGAGCGTCCATGTCTTCGGTTCGCTTTGTGCTACTTTCTCCCGAGCACAGACTGACTGGGACTAGAGCGCTCTCCTCCTTCCTACTGTAATTGGTGCCATCTGTTGGCTGTGTTAACATAGTCTGAAGAATGCGGTGATCCATTATTCACGACCTCCTTCGTTACTGTGGACATGAGCAGCCCATATCACGCTGGTTCAAGCCAAACTTGTCTGGAGGAGTAGATTAATAGTGCCTTTGAGTGCCACTCTGAAGATCTTTACCTGGGGGTCCTGGAGTGAGATGCTTTGTGGGTTATTGCCCGTTTCCCTAGAATCAGCCTGTTTTATTTCTTACCTCCTGTTGTTTTTACACGCTTTTATTGTCTTCCTTCACTTTGACCTCTTTTTAAGTTTCTCCTAGTTTCATCCTTAAACACCAAGCCTGCCTGATGGTACCTTTGTACTTCCAGCTGAACAGTCTGTATATTAAAATACAAACCAAACTTTAAAACAAGAAACTTGATTTTGTATATGACCTTTTCCAAAGTTGGTTGTGACTGACAGCAGAAAATCTTTCTTTTTCAAGATTTTCTGTAAACCAACCATAAGTAAAAGCTCATTTGAAACAAAATTAATGATGCTTTGTGTACAGTCCTTGACACTTATTCTTCTTCTGCCCTCTTTCTCATCGATCGTCTTTCAGGTAGCAGACACGTATACCATGCCGACTAGTGATGGCCCCAGCAGGTTCCCGGTCTTTGTGCCTCCACCTCAGGGCAGCCAGAGGTGCCCGGGTTATGTCCCCGGACGAGTGGCTCCAGTCCGCTCGATGCCACATGCCAAAACGCCTCCGCCTCCACCGATAAAACCTCATGGCCCGCCGCTGGGGCGACAAACAAGGGTCACCTTGTCAGAAGAGAACCAGCGTAGGGAGGATGCGCAGAGGCTCCAGCAAAAGCTAAGAAAGAAGACTCTGATCTGCTGTGGAGTGTCGCTGGGGGCTTTCTTCCTCACTCTTATCCTTGTCCTTAGCCTGAGTAGTGGTCCTGAGTTAGATGGTGATTATTTATTATGAATTTCCAGGCTTCTTAACCATTTCTGTATGACTTTTAAACATCTTTGTGTACATCTTTCTGTTCATATTTACAGAGAATTGCCCAGATCACAACCCATCTCTCAGTAACTGGAATCCAGGTCACCAACCCCAGCGGGCTGTCATTGTCAGGAGAGGAGATTTGTTTAGACTGGATGCTTCTGCTACCTTACGCTCACTTACCATCCAATCAGGAGGTAGGCACATCACAAGGTGTCTGACTTTTGTAAAGTAGCTTTTTAGAGATGTAACACAGATTGAGTCACAGTAACCCAGTTGTTATTATTAAAGCTCAGTTTATGAACTTATGGAAGATACAGCAAGAATGAACTAAACGTGTTTTCTGTGACTTCTCACAGGTCGGGTAGTTTTTGCAGACAGCCATGACGGCTCCAAAAACATAACATTGAGAACACATCACATCCTCATAGAAGAAGGTGGCGCCCTTCACATCGGTTCGCCCAAATGTCGCTACCGTTCCCATGCTATCATTGCCCTCATGGGCCGTTCCGACAGCGAGGCTGTCTCCGAGGTCCCCGCATTTGGCCGCAAGTTCATTGGCGTGAAAGCCGGTGGAACTCTGGAGGTACACGGGACTGAGAGAGTTTCCTGGTCTCTGTTAACCAGAAGCATCCCGGCGTCTGGGGTGGCCACGGGGGGTTATGCCTTCCAGCGAAACTTCAGCCGAGGCATCCACCTACGCGTGGTGGACCCGGACACGGCTGCTCTGCTGTTCTCAGAACGCTACGACACGTACGATTCCCGCAACGACAGCCAGCGGCTCGCCCAGCTGCTTCGCTCCCTTCCGGTGGGCCGAATTGTCACTCTCGCCGTGGGAGACTCTGCCGAGAGAAATCTTGGGCCAGAAACCAGGGAGGTCATCAAAGAGAAACTCGGCAGCAGATTTGTTCTGGATCTCCAGTACAGGTAAACGCTGCCGCAAAAGTTGTGAATCATCTGTGTTTGTGGTCACCAGTTAAACTAAACCCAGTCACCTTTGACGCATCAATACTTTCCTCAAGCTTTTTGTCTCACATCCAGCATCCCTGGAAAAATGCCTTTTTTTTTTTTTTTTTTTTTTTAAACTTGGCTTTCTGTTCATTTAGGATGTTCCCTTGAATCAGTCGTAGTTCCTGTTTCCTTTGTGTCACTGCTTCACCAGAAAAAGGAAACATGTACAGGATAACAGGGTCATGCACAGTGTTTTCCAGGATTTGTACAAAAATGTGGCAACTAAGGAGATTTTTTTTTTTTTTTGCCCTTTAGAAGGACCAGGTCCAGTCGTGGTTACATGAGGTGATGCCTTATAAAACTAACAAAAAGACAGGATTAGACTGAGTTCGTGGCTGCCCATAACCTTAATGCCACCACACTGGAGCATGTGGCTCAGGGCTTGACTTTTGAAGCGGTTTCCCTCAAATCTAGAGTGGCGCGGCAGGATCAGACTATAGAGCGCGTGAAGTGGTTGTTGGAAGTTAGGTTTGTGCGTTAAGACTGTTTCTTCTAATCCTCTTACTGTTGGTTTTTATAGCTTCAGACTACAGTTTATCATGTACTGAAATCACACAAGTCACAAAGTGTTTTTTGCTTTGTTTGTTTATTTTGCTGTGGCTGTGGATTAAGCATTATAATGAATGCCTTCTCGTGGAGATGGAGGAGGGAGTGGTGTTGCAGATTTTCTCAGCAGTTTGTCATTTGCGTCAGTGCTTTACCAGCGTGCATAACTTGTGACCTCCAGCTTATATTTGATTTAATTTCCACAGGTTTATTTCGGTGGGTCCGCCCATCCTTCCTTACAGCGATGCACAAATCTGTTAGCCGCTGCTTCTTGCATGTGACCCCTCTGTCTTTTAACCACAGTGTCTCAGGACAGTACTCAAACACGAGAAACACGCATTCATAGTGGTCTATAGTGAGTTCACCTCTGGCCCCCACACATTAGCAGTTCCAGTTAAACAATGATGTTGTCAAAGGTTGATTACCAAATCAAGGGTATGACGAAAATAATAATAATAATAATAAAAAAAGGATCCTTTTTTTTTTTTTCCCCCTCCCTTTGTTGCGTCTTTAACCATCTGACTCAGCTCTGATTTACTGAGCAAACATGCACACAGGCAGCAGCAGGTCAGTTTGCAGAAAGTCACACGCTGTGGCTCTAATGAAAGACAAGAGTGGATGCCCCAGATGGATCCTGTTTGTGTATCACTGAGATGTGCTGTTCCATGTCACAGTGACTCACATCTACAAAAAGACACCTTTGTAGAAGACTGTGATTATGCCAGCAAGATGAATTATTTTAAACAGATAGAGTCTTTGGTGAATTTGAGTACAAACTGCTGTTTATATTAAGATATGTTGGGGGTTTTTTTCCCCCAGGTAAACACTGGCATTATTAACGCACTTGAATCATCTTTTATCATGTCATCTTCAGATATGACATGAGTGGCAGGATTGGCTGTAGATTCCCTTTACTTCCAGATAAAATGGAGCTGAAGAGGTTAAGTATAGAGTTGACTCTGGGTTTGTTTACCGCGTGCGATGAGCCAAGCAACTGCTCGGTGGAAACAAGATCACTTTGATTGAGTCTGGATGGACAACTGCCGACCCAGATACAGTTCCACGGGTTGCATGAATGGTAAATTGTGTTTGAAAGGCGTATTGGTCAGCCTGATAAAATCTTGAAAGTTTATAAGTAGACTAGAGCAGCTGCCATGAAATGTTTTTGGTATTCATGAGGGGGAAAAAAGAGAAAAGCAGGAAGCCATTCTTGAGAAGCTAAGGGCATGATATTCGCAATATCCAAGACTGTATGTCTCATACTGTGCTGTCTTATTTTAGATCGCACACCCTCAAAAGCCCAGCCAGTGTTATACGCCATCCACACCCTCGAGCTGCTTTGCTCAAATGATTCCAGCCTCTCCTTATTGAATCATTGTAATCTCATTTAAAATAAGCTTTCTTGGCATCTTGGATAGGGAGGACCTGGAACAAAAGTTAAAACAAATATAGCTTTAACACATCCACCCATCCCTTCCTAAATTTTCCCTTAATTATTTCAATAATCCCCTGACTTGTGTGATATCCGCTGGCTTTCTACTTTTTCGCTTAAATGTATTTTGACATTCTCTGATATTCACTTTCTTGCTTTTGACCCACTCTCCTGCTTCATGCTTATCTCAGACATTTGCTTTTGTCAATGAGCACAGTGTCTGCAATTTGCATTGTCTGTGGAAATAGCTACAGCTACATTTATCACTCAATACACGTGGTTTTATGTCAGTCTGTAAGAATGTGGTTAAAGTACAGGGCCTAAAACACCATCACTGACTAAGCAAATATGCACAGGTAACATTATTAAAAGTAGTTATGTGATAATGAACCAGTAATGGGTGTCGATTATTAGTTGCAGCTAGGCTTTAAGCTTTTTATTTTTTATTATGATTTCTTCGAAAATAATGTGAAACTCACGACTTCCTCTTCTTTTCCATTTTCTCTGCGACCTTCCTTTTAACTCCTTCGGTCTTTCCAGGCAGGCGTGGGCTTTGGTTTCTGTGATAGGCGGTGGAAATGCATCATGCTCGGAGGATGTTAAGGAACACGAAAACCATGACACAGGAGGAAGAGCTCTGGCAAGACGGAACTTCACCACTGTTAATGGAGTGGGTTTCTCGGTCGCTGCCTATAGCGAGTGGAAGACTGGTAAGAAATAACGAAATCCAAAACGAATCTCAACTATTTATTCCTAATTAATTCTTGCTTTCTCGTGAACTTTTGAGAAGCTTAAGTCGGAATTAGTGCTCAGTGGAAATTAATTTTTTCAGAACACAGTTTTATAGAGATGCGTGCATGGCAATTCAATTTATTATTATTTTCTCTGACCTTTGCTTTCTACCATGACCTTTTTAAATTCTTAAGTAAAGTGCAACGTGCCATACTCTGAAAACCATACCCAGTGGGAAAATAAGGCAGAAACATCAAAGAAATACCTGCTAAAGAACACATTTACCCTGCTGTGACCAGGCTAATGTTGGCTAACTAGCAATTAGAACATGAGCTCTAGTTAGCTGGGGTATTTGTACTTGTTGCCATAATGAGCTGTGAGGTCACTGCAGTCTGGTCCTTGGTTATTTATTTATTTCAAAATAAGATGGTAATGAATCAATGTGTGACACTCTGAATGGCTTTTATTTTAAAAAGACTTTTTGGGAATGCCACAAACTCACGGCTCGCCCTTAACAGGGAGCCGTCACTTTTTTACTCCCTTCAATAGTTATCTTTATAGATTACATTTTTTTTCTTCTAGTGGAAAGCCTTTATGTCAACAGTCTTGTGCTAGAAGTCAAATCAATGTTTTCTTTAATTACAGAAGACTACAAAGCGTTAGCCTTCCTCCCTCTGTCGTGCTGTGCTGGACCTTTTGTTTCATTTAAAATCCAATATTCTTCTGTACCCCTCAGGTGTCCCTACTGCAGGCTTCCAGGTGGATGCTGTGGACCAGGTGGTGCTAAACCTGCAGGATGAAGTGCAACAGACATGGCTACCAGGGGATCGCATCGTAGTTGCCAGCACGGACTACTCAATGCACCAGGCTGAAGAGTTTACCCTGCTGCCCTGCCCTCACTGTAACAGCCGACAGGTCAAGATACAAGGTGAGAGAGAGAGAGAGAGAGAGAGAGAGAGAGACGGCCATTGGTTTCTTCAGCTGTGTCAGTATTTGCCCTGAGGGGTTATTTCTTGGTGTTTGGGAGCTACTGTCACAAACAGTACAAATAGGAACTGATGTAGAGAAACATTTCATTTTTACAAAACCTGTGTGAAGACTAGTAAAAAATCACTTATGCTCCTTTGTAGTTAATAAATGTGATTAGTAGACGTAGGGCCATTAATCCTTCGGTCCGGCGGGATCTCATTTCCTTTTCAGCTGTTATGGTGACGTAAGATTATTGGAAAATGCTAAGGAGAGACTGTCAGCTTATTTCTTTTAAAAGCAGGGCCATCTTATTATAACCACGGGGCGGTTTATGGATTTGGATGCATCACCCCTTCTTCACCTCCTCCTGTTTTCTATTGTTACGTTAATAAACTACACTGACAGTTTCGCAGTTTGTCCATCTTTTTATCAGACATGTTTCCTGATCTCATTCCTCTGTTGTCAACTCCCTTCCTGGAGAGAAGGGTGTGTTATTATGTGTGTGTGTGGGCTGAATTTAGTGTTTCTGTTACCAGGAAAGGCTGAACGGTTGAAGGCCTGAGCTGCCACATATCATCTGTGGCAGAGAGTATTTTGTGTGTTGATGAATGATGTTTCATACGTGTTTGATTACTTTTGCTTTTACATGTGTGTTGGTTTGGTGGGTACTCTTTGGGGTGTGGTTAGTTAATGTTTGAGCGGGAGCTGCCATACGCGCTAAATGTGGTTTACAGTTGAAAGGGTGCTAGGTGATGCATCATCTAAACACAAGCAAGCCGTTATTGTAGTGTTTTAGTATGACTTGTCCCGCCTCAGAAACCAAATCGTGTTGCTGTGATGTTTAATTAAATGTTTCTGTCGCCATACTTCTAATTTGCTTTCACACAAAGTAACAACTTGCACCCGTTTCATGGTTTCTGTACATATTTTTCTTTAAGAGTTTTAAGAATTTCTCCTTGTTGTAGTATTTTGACCTCTAGTTTTATCTGTCTGTGCTGCTCAGGGAAGCCTCAGTATAACCATACCGGAGAGATCATAGATGGCATCGACATGCGTGCCGAAGTGGGTCTCCTATCCAGAAACATTCTCATTTATGGAGAAATGGAAAACTCCTGCTACGGAGACAACATGTGTCAGTTCTACAACCATGACACCTTTGGAGGCCACATCAAGGTATGCATGTGTACCATGTTTAGATATCTTTAAGAGGACCAAAAATTGGAATGATACTATATTTGTGGGGACCAACAGTGGGGATAAAATGCCTGTTGACATGAGTTTGAAGGCATTTTTGAGACTCAAAATGTGGTTTTAGTGTCAGGGTTACAATTAGGTTTTGATTATGGTTAGGCTAAAGGTTAGGATTAGGCATTCATTTTTGATGGTTAGGGTAAGCGGCTAGAAAAAGCTTTATGTCAATTAGATGTCCCCACAGAGATATGAAAACAAGACTGTGTGTAAATTTATTGCACATTTACTTTGTGCCGATCTTTCTGCATGAGGTGGCATGACTGTACTTTCCTGTTAAAGGTTGCTATTCAGAGTCTGTTTGACAGTTTCCTCACTGTGAAGATGAACGGTGCATACGTTCTACATTTGTGTACTGGCCTATGTGAGAGGTGTTGTTTACCATCACAGTTTCTGTTTGAATCTATATGAAAGACTCTTCTTCAGAAGGCTCAGCACAAACTGCAAACGCAGCAGGCACATGAGGATTAAACATGTAGATTTATCTCTGCTGTCTAGCATGGGTCCCAGTGTAGTCGGTGAGCTCACTGTAATTTTGTATGATTTCATTCAAATTGGTGGCAAATGGACGTAAACATTCCTCAGAGTCTATGTAATTTGCCCCCCATGTGCTAAACAAAAGACTTTGTTTCCATGTTAACAGCTTTCTAACTGTAACCTCAAAGTACACCAGACGGACACATGAAGCTGAAAAGTCAGCGTTTTCTTTGTAACTAGGCCTTCCATGCCGGCAAAAAGCCATCTGTCATGTCTGCCAAATCGAGTTTAGCACAGTTCAGCACCATGCGTTTCATGTTTCAATTCATCTGTCCAGTGAGTTGCCCTTTCTCTTATTTTAAGTCAGGTTGACTCTGTGGAGTGGAATCTACTGTTGAAACAATTAGTTCGTGTGTGTGTGTTTATGTAAGCGAGGGTGAGGGTCAGTGTTTACTGTGCGTACTTGAGTTTCAGTGAGCTGAAAGGGTTGGCCAATACCTTCTTAACAGAAACCAGATCCTGCTGATTTTGCCATACCCACAAAAAAGACCTCCTAGACAGCACTGAACATTTGTTTGTATCGTTTTATTTGTATGCATTCATGTGTGACTATGTGCTGTGCGCATCTCTGTGCATGCGTAACTTTTAATTTATGCTTCTGTAATTCACGGCTTATTCACCAGCATCAGGGGTTTTGAAACGGCTCGAGTCACAGAGCGCGGTGCCAGATGGGCTAAAGTTTATATCCCAGTGCGGTCACTGACGAACGCAGACAGTTGTAATGGTTTAATTTATTACTTTAGTCAGCCAGCATTTGTTACGCGGACCACAAGTCCGGCGTCATTTGCTTTTGTCGTGGGTGGGAGCTCATTGTACTCTCTCCTCAACACCTACAGATTCTCAGTAACTTCTCATCAGTGCATCTGTCCTACGTGGAGTTAAAGAACATGGGTCAGCAGGCTAGAACAAGCCGCTACCCCCTCCACTTCCACATGTGTGGGGATGTTGACCAGAAGGGAGGCTACGCAGAGGCCACCTTTGTGGACGGACTCTCCATACACCACTCCTTCTCCCGCTGTCTCACCATCCACGCCACCAACGGCCTGCTGGTTAGTAAAGCCTTTTAAAATGTGTTGAATATGTCACTGTATGTGAGAATGTAGAAAACCATACATGAGTCATAGTGTTAATAATGAGCAGCATATTGTGGGAAACTGGTGGTTTGTCACAAAGCTCATCAACTGTATCCTCCAACGCCTGATTACTGTAAAGGCTTGCATCCACTTTTCTTTTTCCCCATCTCCTTTATATTCACTCTCAACCTTTCCTGTTCCATCTCTTTCACACTTATAGAATATCTTAGTCTCTTTAGAAAGATGTAGAAGTTTTTAATATACAGTGGTGTGTTTGGCCTTTTCCTAATTTCCTGTTTTTGTATGTTTGACACAATTAAATGTTCCAGATCATCAAACACATTTAAATATTAGATTACGAAATTAAACACAAATTGTAGTTTCTAAATTAAGATGTTTTATTAAGGGGAAAAAAATTCCAAACCTACATGCCTCCGTGTGAAAAAGCGATTGAACCTAAGCCTAATAACTGGCTGGGCCACCCTTAGAAGCAACAACTGCAATCAAGCGTTTCCAATAACTGGTATTGAGTCTTTTAGAGCACTGTGGGGGGTGTTTGGCCCACTTATCTTTTCAGAATTGTTGTAATTCAGCCACGTTTAAGGGTTTTCGAACATTAACTTGCTTTTTACACTTGTACTACAGCATCTTAGTCTGATTCAGGTCACTCCAAAGTCTCCTTTTTTTTCTTAAGCCATTCAGAGGTGGAGTTGCTGGTGTGTTTTGGATCATTGTCCTGCTGCAGAACCCAAGTGTGCTCCAGCTTGAGGTCACGAACAGATTCTTTGATGAAAACAGATGTTTTGGTAGACAGCAGAATTCATGGTTAGATTTACCACAGCAAGTCTTCCAGGCCCCGAGGCAGCAAAACATTCCCACACTACCACCACCATATTTTACTGTTAGTATGAGGTGTTATGTGAAATGCTGTTTTAGTTTTATGCCAGATGTAACGGGACTCAGACCTTCAAAAAGTTCAGCTTTTGTCTCGTCAGTCCACACAATATTTTCCCAAAAGTCTTTGGGATAATCAAATGTTTTTTGGTAAATGTGAGACGAGCCTTCATGTTCTTTTTGGTCAGTTTTTGTCTTGAACTCTCCCATGGCTGCCATCGTTGCCCAGTCTCTTTCTCATTGATGAATCATAAACTCTGACTTTAAGCGAGACATGTAGAAGCTTAATGTTGTTCTGGGTTCTTTCGTGATCTTCTGGATGAGTTGTCGATGCTTCATCACTGTTCACAAAGTTTTTTCCATTTGTGTATAATAGTTCCCATCATGTTTCACTGGAGTCCCAAAGCCTTAGATATTGCATTGTAACCCTTTCCAGACTGACAGATGTCAGTGACTTTGTTTCCTAGGTGTTTCTTTAGATTGTGGCATGTTGTGTTGCTTTTTTTTTTTTTTTTTT
>NW_005187434.1:471320-478653 GCF_000239375.1 Pundamilia nyererei | reverse complement strand
ACCGGCAGGGAGTGTGGTGAGGGGAGATGGGCCTGGGAGTTCCCAGAGAGGTGTTGCTTTTCAAGATCTTTTAACTGGTTTCATTTTGTCAGACAGGTTCTAACAGGTCTGCCGGTAATCATGCTTGAGCGCGTTTAGTTAAACTGAACTTAGTCACAGTTAATTCATGATTATAAAGAGGGCAATTACTTTGTCACACATAACCAGGTAGGTTTGGATAACTTGTCTCCTTTAATAAATGAAATCAACATTTAGAAACTGCATTTTATTTTTACTTAGGTTATCTTTGTCTAATATTAAAAATTGTGATCAAAAGTGTGATAAATATGAAAAACAGTAGGAGATCAGGAAGGGGTCAAACACTTCTCACACCACTGTACTTGTTGGATAAAGGTAGTTGTACACAGAGGTACTAACTTAGCTCAGCTAAATCACACTGTCTGTATGTGGTCAGTGACTGAAGGGTTCAGGTTTGTTTTTAATTTTGTTTTGAGTCCGCATCGTTGAAGCTCTGAGCCTAACTGTACAGAGGAAATTGAGTTCATTTATGGTGCATGTCATTGTTTGACTTGGCACCAGAAGGTAAACAAGAAAAACTGAAGTGACCCTGTAAGTATTCTCCTGTTGACCATCTTCTACAGTCTTTCTCTACATACCAAAGCTTCAGCAGTAAGAGGAAAATCGTTCAGAAATTTTAACTATTTAAGGAGACAGGCGCTTCTCGCGTTTTGGCCATATTGTATTTCTCCTTTGGGGTGTTAAATTTCATTCCGTTTTATAATACAGGAAAAGGAACATATAATGGGCTGCATGGAACTGGCCTGGATCAGTTAAAACTGGTTTACAGCAGTTCTTTTCTGCAGGACATAAGTTTGAATCACATTGCAAAACATAACAAAATGAAAACGACCAACAAAAAAAACTTCTGCAAAGACGGAGACGATGGACACAAAAAGATTTTATATGCCTGTTTGAAATGTGTGAAGGAGCTTGTTGCTCTAATGCAAAACGGGTATCTTTGATTATATCTTAACATAGCTATTGCTGTTATTGTCAAAGTAGTCTAAAAGTCTCTTGTCCAAGCTCTTTTGTTTTGTTTTGTTTTCTCTTAATTTTTGTTTTGTGTTCAATTTCTGGGAAGGTCAAGGACACTATAGGCTACGACACCTTGGGCCACTGTTTTTTCCTTGAGGATGGGATTGAGCAGCGCAACACTTTCTACCACAACCTTGGCCTCCTGACCCGACCTGGGACTCTTTTACCCACCGATCGCAATGAGACCCTCTGCCTCAGCATCAAGGACAAAGTCTACAAGGGCTACACTCCCTCGCCCAGTACAGAGTGCAAGTAAGAGAACAGGACGCTGATGTACATTTGTGGTTACAGATATAAGGAATCACATCGGCATCAGCATAACGTTTCCACTCTGTCATCAAAAACATGTCTGATTAGTCACAATACTTAGATATCATAGATTTGTACCGGGATAAAACCACTTTTCGTATCTTTTATACGTGTTTGTATGTTAACTATGATGATTTTTTATTTATTTTTTAATGTCCTTTCATTGGATTGAAACATCTTTGTTTTTATTTATACCAACAGAGTATAAAGGGTATAGGTGTATATATAAAGGGTTATTTGATTTCCATTTTTAAAAATGCAATGCCTGCATTTTAGATTAAAAGTGGAACAAATCATACCCATTAGCCGTGAGAAAGCATGTGTGGTGGTGCAGACGTATTTTGAGAAGGGACAGATGGTCTGTGTGAGAGAGATATTGGCAAGGTGGTTTTATCCAGGCAATAACAACATCCCCTCTCCATGGGATGTTTTCATGTCATAGCAAGACCAAGAAAAGTGCCTTTGTGAGGAAACAGAAAGGTCTGTTTCCAAGAGCGTGATAGCGTGTGTGTGTGTCTGTGTCTGTTGGCTGAGCTTTCCCCGTGAAGCGTTTATGTTGGAGAGGCGGATTATTGAGGGAATTTGGGAAATCTCACAGGTTTCTTTGATGTCTGTCTTCTTCTTCTTAATCATATTTTATGATCTGACGAGATACTCCTTTTTTTTAATATCTCTGTCTACTCATGTGTATGTAATCTTGTGGTTGTTTTTCAGGGCAGTCTCAACATTCTGGATCGCCAACCCCAACAACAACCTCATCAGTAATGCAGCAGCTGGTTCTCAGGTAATAACATCAGAGCTATGAAAGAAAAATAACTTTCTCCACACAAAGTTCTTATTGATAGATTAACTATTATTAAAAAAGTAAAGCTACACTGGCTTTGGTGTTCCTTAACTTAACATAAAATTAAAGACCTTCATGCTCATAAAAAGTTATCCATCAATAAAAAGGGGATTTAACAGTCCTTAGTGTTTGATAGATGGAGCAATAAATCGGTAAGACCTTTAAATATAAAAGCTAAAAAAAAGAAGAAGAAAAGAAATCACTCAATTTTATTTTGGTACAAACTGCTCGGAGGTCCACAGGGGCTATGCTGTGTACTACTTAACAGTGGGGGTATTTCTTTGTTTTGGACTGCAAACTTAAAGAAGCCAGTAAGTTTCTGTGAACTTTAATCTTTCTGCAGGACGTCATCAACATGAGAATAGTGTGACACTCACCCAGATGCACTTGTTGTTGTTGTTTTTTATGTTCCATTAGCTGATTGTATATCAGTGCTGATAATGAAATTCCTACTCCTCTAGTTTGTCATGGTTATCTTCTGTTTCTCTATTCTACTTCCTCTTCCAGGATGCTGGGATTTGGTTTGTGTTCCACAGCTCTTCCACAGGTGACTCCCATGGCCTGGTGCCAGAGACCAAGGCCGAGCTCACACCTTTGGGGATTTTTTACAACAATCGTGTACACTCCAACTTTAAGGTATTGTTAGTCTTGCTTTTTGTGCACTATGCAGTCCAAGTTCTTGCTGTGCTGTCTCTTTGTGTCTCTGTGCTTTAGCAAGGAGGAGAGAAATACAGTGTTTGTATTCCAAATGACATTGCACATAAATCCCTGTTTGATTACTTAGTTATTGCTAGAAAATGGGAATAGAGACACACACACATGCACTAGTAGGGTCCACAATGGTGCTCTGTTTTGTAATGACAGAAGTCGGGCAGGTGAACTGTAAGCTCTTTGTCCAGCTTCTCTTACAGAGGAAGGAGCCATGAAGGTTAAGACTATGCCTCGGTTATACCACAAGACCAACTCACAGGCCAGGTTTCCATGTACAAAAAAACACAGACAGGCTTAATTTATTTTAACAGGGAAAACGAATCCGTATGTTTAGACACATGTACAGCCTTCGTTCTGTAACTTTACATTTAAGCACGTATCAGGTTCCACGCCAGAAGATACACTAGTGGAGTTGTTTATGTCCCTATAGCAGAAAACCTCCATTTGTACTTGTGGTTTTACTGCATTTTATTGTAATCATGCCTTCCAGGCAGGGCTGTTCATCGACAAAGGAGTGAAGACCACCAATGCCACTGCTGCTGACCCCCGGGAATACCTATGTTTGGACAACAGTGCCAGGTGTGTATGTGTCTAGACACAGACTGCAAACAGATTTGTTGATACTTTAAGTTTTCCATAACTGTTAGTATTACAGCTAAGGGCATGTTGACCACTCGTGGTTACAAATACATAGACCTGGAAGTGATTTTTGGCACATATCCAGCATCCAGTATCCAAGCAGACTATTTAAGAGTCTGCGGTTGGTTATCAAATGCGTCATAGTGTATAGTTATTCTGTGTAAATATTTCAGTATTTGTGGTTTACTTATCTACTGTTTGTTTAGTGCTACTGTCACAAACTGCATGAATTAAGGTATTTGTAGCTCCCTGTTGGATATCAGCTGGGATGTAGCCATTGACGGGGATAGACAGATGGCTTTATAGTGTGCTACTGCATTTTAGTGGAAGGTCTGTCAGATTTGTGTTGACAGAGAAAACAAGACTTTACAGATAGTTTCCACTCTGCAGCTGCCTACCTGAATACAGCCCTCAGCTAGGTGGAAAAAATGTGTCTAGTGAGACTGCGCACTGTTTTCTGTGTGCACAAGTATGAAGGGAGGGATTTTAAATGTTGTTCAAGTGCAGAAGGCACGGGGAGGTTTGTGTTGTGTATTTGCAAGATATGGTAACAGTTGTTAGAAAACGTCTCCAGCGATTTATGTTGTTCTCAGAGGTTTCATCTAGCTCCACAGTTGGTAAAAAAGAATCCCTTGAGCAATGATTTGGCTTTTGACAAGGTTTTAAAAATAACACCCTGAAATGCCACCACAAGGGTGCAAAAGGAACACGAGCCTCCCCCCCTTTTTTTTTTTGAACACTATAAAAGTATTTCTGAGAACATTTATGTTCTCAGGAAGAAAGAAACCTTTTGTGACTAATGCCACTATGCCCTCTTCCTATAGTGCCACCTAAAGATGAGCACAGCAATTCAACAGTGGAGTTTTAAACCTTTAATCTAAATTCAGTTATGTATAATTTGCGTGTGTTTGCATGTTATTTAGTGCATTGACTTTCACGAGTACCATATGTACTAAAATTAAAATGGGGAAGTGGTGGGGTTGGTGTGACACTGTGGTAAGCACGAATAATTACAAAGACACTGATGTCGTCATCGAAAAATCCCAAGGAAAATATCAGAAAAGTATTTTTAGTCACAAAGTATTTTTATTGAATTATTTTTAGATTTCGCCCACACCAAAATGCCGACCCTAGTCGTCCTCGGGTGGCAGCTGTCATCGACACTTTGATCTCCTTCAAGAACAACGACTTGGGGGCGTGGATACGCGGTGGAGACATTATCATCAAGAACTCTGGGTGAGACATCTCATTAGCTAGGATTCAGTTTGTGCTGGTTTGGCAGTTTGCTCCAAGTCTTCCAGTGAACCGAGGGTGAGAAAATAAACGAAGGATGTCTTCACAACAAAAAAACATTTTCTAAGACATGTCTTAACATATTATTCTCTTATTCGTTTTTCTGAACAGCTTTGCCGACAATGGAGTGGGATTGTCCTTTGCCAGGTGTGTACTTGTCTAAATCACTCTTTCACTGTGTTTTTAAGCTTTATTTGTTTTTATTGTCGTCCCGCTGGATGGGCTAACTTTTTGTAAGTGATATGGTAGCAAGGTGGCTGTTCTTCCTGCAAAGTACAGAAACGATTGCATTAATAATGAACTAATTATTTATTATCCCTTGTTCTCCAGTGATGGCAGCTACCCTAAAGATGAAGGCTCCAGCCAGGAGGTGACGCAATCCCTGTTTGTGGGCGAGAGCCGAAACAGGGGGACGAATGGAGGACAGAATAAATACTGGGGCGTGGGAGGAATTGACGGAAAGATGAGGACGCTACCTAGGAACAGGTGAGGGGAGAGCAATAAGTGAAAGATTAAATAATGAATTGTGGAAAGACATATTTGGAGTGCTAAGGCAAAAGTCCAAATCAAACTTGACTTTTCTCAGGAATTTCAGGGAATAGAGCTGCCAAAGAAATGTAGGCTGGGAAAACAAACAAGGAAGAGAGAAGCCAGCAAGGCAACAGACTTGTTGAAAAGATGGACAGATGAAGGTGTTACAGCTGCTTTTAGCTGATAGTGAGATTGTGAAATGAAATGACATTTAAGTAGTCTATAAAAACATGGTGGTGGCATCACGCACAGCAGTTCTTAGGAAGGAAATGCCTCATGCTGAATTTGGTTGCATAAGAGGAAAGGGAACTTTCTTCACCATTTCAGACCTTTAACACAGCTCCCTTAAGTTTCAGGTAGATGTCACAGTTTCAGTCCTAGTTAGAGGGTTATATATGTAGGGTGTGACACAAGTGAAAAACCCAGATGTTAATGAGCAGTCTGCCCAGCACCATTTGTGACACAAGAGGCTCGTCCTGCTGTAATACCAAATCAGACAGGGTGGTAAATCCTAATTTCTTGGTTTTGCAATGCCCCAAGGATCTCCTGGCAGCTGTCTCCATGTTTTGTTTTGTTTTTTTTTCCCCCCCTTTCCGTCTCTTTTATTACAGATATTGTTATACAAGAGAAGAGGAGCTTAAGTAGGATGCTGGAAAATAATTACTGTATTTGAGTTTCAAGAATCAGTGTGTTTGTGGCCACTGTGTAGAGCTTTAAAATCATTTTACGGGCCTCTTCAGTGCCCTGCGACATCTGGCTCGCTCGGTTTAATTGCCGTTGTTGCTGCTGACACTTGTTATTTCTTGCCAGGGGAAACGAGTACATTTTTTTTTTTTTTCTGTTTGGTCATTTTTTCTGGATTTCTTTTAAACATCTCTTAAAATAGCTATCACAGCTATCTTGCACTGACTGTAACATCTACATTGCTAATGTTAACACAGCTGGGTTTTGCCAGTTCATGACTAAAATGGTCCTGTAACCCATGTAAATGATGACTGTTTACCCCAGTCTGGTTTTATATGGTTTTATATCTTATCTTATCTTATCTTATCTTATCTTATCTTATCTTATCTTATCTTATCTTATCTTATCTTATCTTATCTTATCTTATCTTATCTTATCTTATCATTCCTCATCATCTCCACCGTAGGACGTTCCCAATCCGAGGTTTTCAGATCTACGATGGCCCAGTGCGGCTTACACAGAGCACATTTCGTGGCTTTGCCCCCTTAAGCGAAACAAATAAACGCACAACAACCACACCAGAACGAACTACGCCAGAAAACACCACGCGTCATACCAGTGCAGTGGGATTCAACTTGAAGAACACCTGGCAGCTCACCCCTCGAAACAACCTGTCCCAGCTCAGCTTCCACTCCACAGTAAGTAAGGCTCAGTGAGACTTGACTTGGGACGTCATAAGAACATTGAAGCTTTTATTCTTTTTTGTAAATGTGGTGCACTGTCCCAGTGTTGTATTTCCAAAGGGAATGTGTAATATTTGAGCAGTGTTTGAACCTGTTCAGAGACTTTGCTTTCAGTCCAGGTCAGCAGGGATATATCTGTTTATTCAGACAGTAGATGTGAATATTCCTTCTCTGACCCGATTCATTCCCTTGTCCTTCCTTTATTTCTACCTAAAACCAGTGCACCGTACTTTATGCCCACTTTCTCTTTTGTGCTTTGCTCCTATTTGTTATTTACCCCTACAACTATCTTTTAATAGACTGCTTCAAAAAATTAAAGGAACACTTTTTAATCAGAGTATAGCATCAAGCCACTTAAACATCTAGGATATTGATCCGGTCACTTAAGTAGCACGAGGGTTTTTCAGCTAACGCCAAAACATTTTCAGCTGCTTTGGTGTTAATGAAATTAGCAGCAAGTGCACTAGAGGTGCAACAATGAAAC
>NW_005187434.1:458066-470727 GCF_000239375.1 Pundamilia nyererei | reverse complement strand
AGATGAGAGCAGATTCACCCTGAGCACATTTGGAGGGGACACACAGGCTGAACAACGGCACTCTGACTGCCATTAGGTATTAGAATAAAATCCTTGGACTCGTTGTCAGACTCTATGCTGGTGCAGTGAGTCTTGGGTTCCTCCTGGTGCACAACAATTCCCGACCTCATGTGGTGAGAGTGTGCAGGTGGTTCCTGAAGGATGAAGGAGCTGAAACCATTGACTGATTCCCATGCTCGCCTCGCTAAAATTCCAGGAGCTCCGTGATGCCCTGGTCCAAATTTGGGAGGAGATCCCCCAGGACACCATCAGTGTTCTCATTAGGAGCATGCCCCAACTTTCTCAGGCATGCAGCCAAGCATCTGGGGACCATATGAATTACTGAGTACCCTTTTGAGTTGCAGCAGTTAAAATGGACTAGCCTGCTACATGATTTTTTTTTTTTTTTCAATTCGATTTTTAAGATGTATTTCCATCAAACTTTCCTTTAGTTCCTACCTAACACATTACCCAGTCTATATCAGCATTGATGTCCAGCATGAAGATTTTTACCCTTTAGATCTGATGTGTTTTCAAAGAGTTTGTTTAACTTGTTAGTGTGTTTGGGTCAGAGGCCTGGCAGAAACAGAATCGGGAGTCGTTTCAGGCAGAAAGAACACAGAAGAATAAAGGAGCCATCTTTCAGAATCATCTTTCAGAATCAGGCCTGTGCAGAAACTGTTGTAAATCACTGGCGCCCTCTTGTGGGGTCATTGTACAGTGCAGTGTTTTTTATCCAAAGGCAACCTTTAATAGGCTAATTTGTCAAGTAGCTTGATTGGAGATTTCAGTTTGGCACATAAACTTTGAAAGATGCACAGCCAAGAAACCAAAAAAATATAATGCAGTTATATTACCTGTTCTTATGCAGTGCAAACAGACCTCGATAAAAAAAATGTAAGTGAGCTGTCCCAGGAATATGGAGAAGATCATTATGGAAATGATGGAAAGTTAAGCAGGTATCTGCTTAACTTAGATTAAAAATCACCTCTCAGTAAGTAACACAAATAAACTCCTCAGGTACATCTTCGTGCATTCTTTGGACAACCTGGAGAGTGGTTTGATGAAAACAACCTGGACGGTGACAAAACCTCCATCTTTCACGATGTGGACGGCTCAGTGACAGGCTACAGTGACACCTACGTTGGCCGAGCAGACAACTACCTGATCCAACATCCTGGCTGTGTGAAAAACCTGAAGTGGAATGGAGTGATATGCAGCGGTCGCTACTCTCAGGTACAGCGCACTTGAGTCTGCACCTCAGTATTGTTCTGTCCTTCTGATGTAAAAGTGATTGTTACATTCCACAACATCCTCCTCTCTTCTAGGTGTACATCCAGACCCAAGGAGCCCCTAGCCTGAGTTTATCCATCAGCAGAGATGAATACCCTAATTCTCCTCTGTTACTGAGGGGGATTAACAGCCAGGGGGCGTCGTCCCAGCAGTACCAGCCCATCCTGATGATGAGCAAGAGCTACACTCTGCACTGGAGTGGGCCTGCGCCCAGAGAAATGGTCCTCTCTCTCATTAACTTTGATAAGTGAGTAATAAGAATGACTGTGTGTGTTCGCCTCTTCAGCCACTGCTAGTCCAAGTCTTGAAATATCTGTAATGTCCTGCAAGTGAGGATGCAACACACTGCATTGAAGGGTCGTGTACTGATGTTTTCAACCACTTTCAAACTGCTCTTTCATTCACTCAGGGATGACTGGGTGCTGGTGGGACTCTGTTATCCGTCAGACACCACTTTTCAGATTATGTCCGACACATACGACAGGCAAAGCAACACGTTTGATGACATCACAGACTACGGCACCGTGTTATCCTTCCCAGAGCTGCAGAAAAAGACAATGGAGAGGAAGTACTACTTTGACCAGACTGCTGGGTGAGATGAAAGATTGTTTTTCCTTTTCCTTGTTTGAACTCTCAGTTGGAAATACTGCAATGTGATGACTGTAGGAGATTTGGTTTTTTAATAAAAAATGAGATCAATTTTATTTCAATTGTGTTTTGTTTTTTTTGTTTTTTAATCCCTCTGTGACTCTACTGAGTTTGTAAAAGTTTATTGTTTCTCATCATCCCCAGCTTATTGTGGCTCTACCTTCGGGCCCGGCATGGTCGTGATGGTCACAGCTACTGTTCTGTTAAAGGCTGTGAAAGAGTGAAGATCACGGCCACTACATCCTCCAAAGAGACCTGTAACTGTACAGCCAAAGCTTACCCCAAGTATGCCAAGGCTCCCTCAGTCGTGGTGCCTATGCCGGCTCTAAACACGCAGCCCTGCAGAGACTGCGGTGCTAAACAGGTTTGTTAACATTTAAAGTGACCTCTTCATTTGGTCAATTAAATCCAAAGCTACTACCGCTGATCGACATGCGTCTGTCTCAGCTTGTGTTTTCCAGTGAGCCATGGACCTCCTACCTCCAGACTCAAGTGAAGTCTCTCAGCATTAAAGAGCAGCAGCGAGGAGATAACGTCTCCTTTATCACTGTAAGCAAAACTGCCAGGCAGATAAAAATACACCCAAACACTTTATCTTCATGTTTTAAACTTCAGATTTAAAACGGGGTTTATTTAATCCAATTTCTTTGCTGTAATTCCCCAAGGTGAATGAGATCACCATGTCCTTCTCACAGCCGGGGTTTTTCCTGGTCTCAGTGGATGCCTGCTCTGGAAAAGTCACCAAGAAAACCTCATTTAGTAAAGTGGATAAAAAGATGGCAACATACCTAAAAACTGACATACCAAACAGGTGAGGCAGGGCAAAACTGATAAATAAATACATACACAAAACAAATCAAGTTCGTAAATATGAACAATAAATAGAAAATTCCCATAAAAATAAAAGTTGACAGGAAATCAAACCTATCGCTGGGATTCATACAGGGATTATCCACACCGGAGACACTTGTGTAACTAGATTTCATCAAAATAAAAAAATCTTGAATTTTAAAAATTACAGAATAAACTGCACAATCTAAATTGCTCCTCATAGCTCTCCCCAAAGTTTGCCCCTTTGACAGACAGACATCACTCTTTTAATGACTTATTTGAACCTTTTCTCTTCATCTCTAACTTCAAACAACTGATAATGCAGTTTGTAGTGCAGTGTTAATAAAAGACTATGAAAATAAGCTGTAACATTTTAAGGGTTAGGTGTAGTTTAATAAATGGTCTGTTTTGTTTAGTTCATTATAATCCAGTCCATTTATTATTCAGCTTTCTGTTGCAGTGTAAATAAACTGAATTAGCTTTTGTTTTGTATGTTTCCCCCAAACATCACACAGCAGGTAATTCATAGAACTATTAGGGAACAATACAGTGTTTTTGATTTAAGATATTTGAACTTTTATATTAAATTATGTAGTTCTAGACATGTTTTTTATGAGCTTTCCAACATAACTCATTTTTAATTTTAGTTTCTATTTTGACATTGTTCGTCATAATATTGACTTCATTATTTATTTGACCGTCACTAAATATTATATATTCTATTTTTTCATTTGGTGATAAATTACTAAGATCAAAGCATTTTTTGTAAAATGTTTCCCTCTGTATTCAGTGCGTGTTTTAAACTTTGGAAAAAGGAATATAAATGAGTGTTTTCAGGAAGTAAAATGTATTTTAATAATTCCTTGTGTGGGTTTTGGTTTCGGTTAACGTGGTTTTCCTTTTTTCTTTTTTTTTTGGATGACACTATAATATGTCTTATGGTTGTAGAGTGGCTTTTTTAGAAGTATTTATTTCCTCCAGGTCAATAGTCCTCGTGGCAACGCGGGGACAGTCGGGGGAGCTGGTCAATATCGCACCACATCTGGTCTCTCTTGGTGTGGCCAAAGATCCTGATCTGCATAGTAAAGGTTAGTACTACTTTAGTTTGTCTGTCTGTCTATCTGTATTTTAGATTTCTTTTACATGCCTTTTCCCCCGCTCCTTTTATCGCAGAGAGTCTGGCACTTTGGGGCTTCCGAGGGAGTTCCTCACCTCCTTTTTGGGTTTCACTACTGGCTGGACAAGGCGATGACGTCTTAGGGCTGCAGGAGCGCTACTTGCCTCTGGGCTTGGAGATGTATGGCTGTCCGCGACCTGCAACTCAAAAACGCAAAGACCTAGAGCTTCTGAGAAAAGCCACAGGACAACAATAACCAATGTGAACTGTACATGTTACCTAGCCGTAATGCTGTTGCACACAGATACACAAACACAGCCATTTGATGAATGTGAACTGCTGAACCTTTAATTTATTAACGATGACAAAGATGTTTACTGCTTTCAAGAGCAATGAAAGTGGGGTTTTTTATGAATCGAATGAATTTTTTTGTGTATGTACGCGTGTGTATGTATGTGTCAGTATGCCTTTGGGCCATGAAGTCAATGCACTTTCCTTTTTATATACACACAACCTGCCTTACTAGCCAGAGTGATGTAATGGAGCTTTACAGTAACAAAGGAGAAGAAACAAACCCAAAGTAATCCTGCAAGATCTACCTACCTGTCCTATTTATTGTGCAGTAATTGACTCTGAACACAGAACCCAATTCATTGCATACACAGATCAAAATGTAATTATGAGAATAAATGACTTTGATTTGACGTGAAAGCGAAATAAGATGGATTTGATGTGCTCAGGTCGAAGGAAGTGATAAAAACAAATGTCATTGCCTCTGAGATGTGAATGGCAGTATTAAGCCAAAAACCGTTGTTAATGTGGTTTAGTCGCATTGGTGATTAATACTGCAAATCTCCTTTAAAACATAACCATAACAAGCCATATTCTATCGAAATAATCATGTAGATGCATAATAATACTGTGTGTAAAATTAATCTGACTGTTTTTGGCCTTTCTTGTGTACAAAAACCCCTTAAAAATAACCGACTTCTGTGCAGGCGACTCCTTTTATATTTGACATGTTGCAATAGATTCTCTTTAAACTGGAAAACCTCTGAATCTCGTGCAGCTCTACATCTGAGATCTTTAAGCACCTTTTTATGGATTTCTTTACAGACTTACTTTTCCCCCCCCTCCTCATGTTTGTATTTGTCTTTTAACAGTGATGGTGTGGCACGTGTTGGCCACAAATACTTTTCCTCTATTTTTTGTTTTGTCTTCTCAAACAGAAATGAATGTTTTACCTTTCATCTGCCTCATTCATGTGCATTATTGCCACAACAGTATGGTAACATATAGCTCTAGGTTGCCGTTTCCTTTTTTCTTTCTTAGTTTGTATCCGTGCTGTACAGCAGTGACAGTAAAAGTATCATATTTTAGCTGTAAAGGTTACACGGCTTTATTTTGAGACTATTTTAATCTTTACCGTGAGCAGGGCTCCCCCACTGAGCGATGATGAGTAGTTGTGACTGTGTGAGTAAATGTCTGATCATGTAAGGTGAAGGGATGACCTCGCTGCCTTTTAACCACTCTACTGTTAAAAAGAGCAAAAGACCGAGAGATGGGTTCAGTCCCTTTGCCTTTTCCTTAAGTTGAAGATTCATCGATGCACAAGTGAGTTGTTTGTTTTGTTTTTCTTCTTAAGATTAGGGGTGAACTTTGTAAATAAGAAATTGAACTGTACATGTAATGGAAAGTAGACTCCCATTAATGTGTGTATTTTATTTGTTTTTGTTTCTTATTAATTGATAAAAGATTAGGAAAAAACATCTTTCCTGCAATTTGTCATGAAATTGCCAAACAAATAAAGTTGTTTTGTTTTAAAGTCACATGTTGGTTGCTTCAGTAGCTAACGGGTGGCCTCTCTCTTGTTGCTCTGTGGTCCAGGACTTTGCATCTGTTATACAGCGTCACCACTTGGGGGTAGCCTAGTGTTATTTGTTTGTCTCTCTTTGTTTTTGTTTTTAGGACTTTAGGATTCTCGCCTTTAACTCTGCATTTTGACATTCAGTATGCTGAAAATAAGTTTGAAATTACAAACTCTTTTTCCAGGAATAATATTTTACTTACTTTTTAAATACAGTAGCTTTTAATATACTTAAAGAATCCCCAATCATCTGTAGCCTGAAAGTTACCAAGTCAGAGGAACGCTGTCGGTTTTAATGAGCCTCAGGAGATCCCGCACTATTAGATGTACAGTAAAAGCACATGGCATGATGAAGCAAAGCAGCTGCTTTTACTGATGTACATTATGCATGAGAACATTATGAATTGGACATCCGCGAGAAGTAGCTTTGGTAGAGCAGGAGAGGGGAAACAGCAACCCATGTAGCTGTTAAACTTTATGGATTCGGTGCGCTTGCATTGTGATATCCCAGCGATTGTTTCTGTGTGCGCTCGTAATGAAAAGGAAAGCATCAAAAAACTTAACAGCCTAAAGAAATATGGATCAGTCCCAACAGAGCGCAGCCCCACCATATGGCTCGGATAGTGAGTTTGCTTGTCCATAAAATGGTCTCTGACCGTGAAGTGCTCCCACACACTTCACACTGATTTGAATACGAGCGAGGACAGAGTGGCACAGTTTGCAGGCAAACTGATGCACAATAGGACAGCAGCTCTCTTTAACACCCAGGCATCTGCTATAAGGAGGAAAAAAATAATCGCTGGTGGAATAAAAGCTGCATCTTTCTCAGTGTTTCTCACTAGCTCTGTCCTTGGTTGGTCTGGATACATTTAAACTTTCTGACACTGATTGTAAGCGCAGGCGAGCAAAATATTTCCATCAAGTCTGCGATCTGTGAACATATTGTTCCAGTGTTGCATGGATGAATTGCACATTACTTAAAGCTGAGTTTTAATTATGTAATAGGGAAGCCATTGAACTGTGCAAATACATTTAGAGAAAAAAATGCCAAGGCTAAAAATATGTCACTAAAGACTTGTGTGTACTGGAGTGTGGGCGGCAGCCTTTAGTGTTGTACTGTATATTGTTTGCATGAGAATGGTATATCCATGGCAACACATACACATACATATAAGATTAGTTTCAAATACAACTAAAGCTGAAACTGAAATGCATAAAAATGAATTCCATTTTTAGGGCGACTGTGTGGATGTGATGAAATTCCTGATGTTAGACGCCTTTTTTAACAGCACTGGCATAAAGATGAAGTAATAACTTACTGTCAACATTTCTCCACATTTCATCATGTGGTTTTTAAGCTGACCACAATTTAAAGTAAGGTCCACAATTTATCGGACAATGACATTTGTTGTTGTGTTAATAAGACTTAATTATTGCTTAATACTTGTTGTTTTAAAGCTTTAATTCAGCATGAACTGTTTGGGAATTACAATGATTCTTGTACAATGCAATGATGCACTGTTTCAGAGGCTCAACATTAATTTGACAAACTAACCTAAATTTAAGAGCTTAAAGAGAAGGATTGCATGAAACACTTGATGATGTGTAATGCTTCAGCTCACGAGCAGTGCAGAACCGTGCACACAATTTCTGGCAAGGTTTCGTCTTGCCAGAAATCGTAAAATTATTACTGTACAGTAGTAATTTTATGATTCAACGTTATTCAATCATCATATTTCATGATTAGGTAGAAAGCTAGCTTTAACTGGCTTTGCTTTATATTGCTTTGGAAATGACAGTTTATTGCTGTGCCATAAAATGTGTATTCGCACGCACTGTGAGCTTCTGGTATAACATTTTACAAAGTATGCACTTTCTGCATTTAGATTTGTATCCAGACAGAAATTATTTTTAGTGGAGGTATAGAGAATCATAGGAGTACCAAAAAGTTCACTGAAGAGTAAGAAAATAAACTTTTGTTGTCTGATTCCCAGAGATTCAGACAAAGCCATAAGTGTCTGAAAGATGAATTACAAGGTTCCCTGCCCTGCATCTGTGCAGTGATAAACTGCCTTCATGGTAATACTGAGACTGTTGTAAAACACCCTTTGCATTGAAAGTAGACTCATTGTTTATTTAATTTCCAGGGTTACGGTACAGAGCATACTGAAACCGCAATATTTCCCTAAACCTTTAATGAGTAGTTTTTAATACCTAACCAGGTATTTTATTTATTTATAAACCATCTATCAAAGTGAAATCTAAAAGTTAAAAGTGAGTAAAAAGAAAACTGAAGTGCAAAACACGTAGTCGCCAAACGGTACACAAAACTTTGCTCTCCTGGCTGACAAACGTGTCACTTCTGTCACCTCTGCCTCTACTTATCGGTGTCCAGTGCTTTCATCAAGGCATCATTACCAAAAGACACTTCTGTGTCTCTGTGACATCAGTGGAACCTGACAGGATGTCAGTATTTGACACACTGTCTCGGCAAATCTATAATCAAATCGATCAATTCAGCTTGAAATCTATCATGACTCCTCTTTTTCGAAAGGACCGCTTCCACGCACACATTTGCATGGAAACAATTTGTGTGTGCAGAGACCACATTATGCTCCTTGAGTCCACACTGGAGACTTCATTACAGCAACAGTATCGTGTATTCGAGGTAAGTTTATTTGGATTCCCGCAACTACCGCACATGATACATCATTTTTCAGCCTCACCATTCAGTCGCTTCAGCGGTTCCCTGCTGATGCTCGGTGATGGCGGTCCTGAATAATTAAACAATTCTGACATCCATGTAGGGGTCCGTTTCCATGACAACCATTCTCCCCTTGTCCTCGCAGCCCTGAAGAGTAATGTAAATCTCCTGTCTGCTTAATGTCACAGTAACACCAGCAAAGTGCCACAGAAAGACACACAGGTTGGGATCAATGGGAGCTTTTGATGACATGTTTGGCCTTGGTTTGCTCGCCGCTTGGTGTTCTTACACAGGCAAGTCGTGGTGGACAACTTGTGATGACATGAGGCCTGCCATGAAAGTAATGCTGGTTTTCAGGTGCCAGGTGACACCAGATGAAGCGTAATGATAGACCACACGGGGCACAGAACACCGAACTGTAGTAATCCAGGCAGTATAGAAACTTCGGTATGTACTGATTATTCCAAGCGGAGGTGGGAAGCATCGCTTTAAGGTCACAGAGTGAATATTTTAATGATGCCTGTAATCTTCTCCGACAGTATGTTGACACATCCACGCTTCTGAGGGCGATGCTCTCTCTATCTCGACACACAAAGTCCCCTGGTTTTCCCCGCCACACACACAACACCACTCAGACATAGGCAATTACCCTTTAACATCAAATGGTTCATCAGTTCCCAGGACCATTAGACAGTGAATTAACCTTATCTACCTGCAGATGAAGAGCCATGGGTATGACAGTTATACCCGTGTCCCAGTCTGAGCTATTGCTAGAAAATATGCCGTGTACTTTCCACGCAGCAGGACACAGGCTAATCACGCACTGAGAAATGCAATAAAAAAAGGATTATGATGCAGTTATTCATTGTCAAGAGTGCTTATTCTGTATTTTAATCTTTCACTCAGCTAATATGTGACTCTTTGTTGGGGATACAAACCAGGCCGTGAGATGACTAAATGCTAAAACTCAGCATGGGGTTTTTAAAGCCAAACTTCCTAATGCTGACTCTTTGCTGTGTGTTACCTCAGAAAAAGAAAACCCTCTATGTTTGTAACAAAGATTAGAAGATGCTTTAATTTGATTAAACGTAACTTTTAAAATGTAACTTTTATTTAACTATTAAAGAAAATTGTGGAAACTGTCTAGTCTCAAACACTGGGCTTTGTACTGAATTAGTTTTGTGCCTTTGCTGAAAGCAACTATGATGCCAAAACTATTTGGCACATCATCACAAAAGGATGATCATGGCTTTAGAAGTCACTCACTAATTCGTCCTGTGCAACTGGTCTGTTGAAGACACAAAGTGTACCAAGCCAAGATAATCACTTGTCTTGGTAGCTTACCAACTCTTGGTATGCTTTGACTGGCCAAACATTAAGTCTGTTGTTCCATGCTCACACAAATGGATCTAGAAATTGTGGGAGATGACAGGGTAAAATGTCTGTAGAGGCTATATGTAGGTTCTCAGTCATCCAGGTTATAGTGGTCTAAGGTGTTTGAATTAAATGCAACCTGACATCTTTTAATGGTTTGAACATCGCTTCCCAGGCGATTAAACCATTCGACATGTTTGATCTTAACAACTCTCATAATCGTCAGGAAGGGTCACCCCAAACCCCAAATTTCCTTTTGGAATCTTCAGCTGAAACACCAGCTGGAAAACTAGTTGGAAAAGCTACACCTATCCCGACTTCCTAATCCTAGATTACTTTTCAGTGACGACACTCCCAGCTCTGACATCCAACATAAAAGTATTTCAGGAATAACACCTGGTAATCAGCTGTAATAAAAAAATTTAAACATTTTGGTTAAGAGGTGAAAGAGGTGGGAACGCCTTGGTGTTCCCCCGGATAAGCTGGAGGAGGTGGCTGGGGAGAGGGAGGTCTGGGCCTCTTTGCTTAGGCTGCTGCCCCCGCGACCCGGCCTCGGATAAAGCGGATGAGGATGGATGGATGGATGGATGGAGGTGAAAGACCTTCAAGAACCTAAAAGAAGTCAACTTGCCTTCAACTCAAGCATTTTAGTCTGTAAAGTGCAGCAGCTTCACTTTAGTCGAGTGAAGCTAAGCTATTCATTTCTTTGAGCTAATAAATTCATCACTACTTACATTTACTGGAACTCAGGAAGGAGGGAATACTTTAAAAGCTATTGAGTGCAAAAATGCATCTCCAGAGCTATGAAAAAGAGAACAGCTCGTGTCTGCAGAACACTTGCTATTGAATAGTGAGCAGGCTGGATGCATGCGGGTAAAACTGCATTGAGGTATCATTCTTATGCTAATCAGTATACTGTGTTTACATCAGCCATAACTCACAAACTCCAATGTTGTGTCTCTATACTACTGCAGTGGAAATAACATTTAAATAAGTAAAAGATAAATCAAACAGTCAAGATGGGACTGAAGTGCAGACTTTCAGCTTTAATTCTTGGAGCACTGAAACTGGTTGTAACTTCTAAACAATTAATGCGGTACCTTTGTTACTTCAATCACACTTCAATCACATCTTGATTGTTTGGTTTAATATCCACTGCGGGGGGTGTGCAGAGGCAAAATGAGAAAAAATTGTGTTGCAGTCCAAATACTGATTATATCTAAGTCCCAGAACCCAGCTTAAAAAAAAGGGTTCCGTTGGTTTCTTAAAAAAACCTCTACCTGATAACCTTTTCATCTGAGCAGCTCAATACGTGACATAATTGAATGCACGGATTGGATTTTGGATTGTGTGACTTTTTCTTTTGTGCCAGCGGAGTCATGCCCTCAGCCAGGCTCAACAGTATCAACACCCCTGATGATTAGAAATAGATTTTGTGTGTTTTCAGTTGAGACTATTTTCTGCTCTTGCACATTGCTGGTTAATTGTCTGCAGTGTCCTTGCTCCTCAGCCACATGTGAGACGCCATGCATTATTGCCTTTGATTAAAGTCACACTGACATAGGACATGTTTTAGCTAATTATGTGTCTGTTTTATCCACTTTCTTGCTTTGAATCAGTTTTTAAAAAAAAATCATTTTCTCTTTTCTTTCTTAAAAGGAGAGCAATAAAAGTAATAGTTATAAGACTGACATTGTTTCCAATAAAGTTAGATCATCATTAAACCGTCAGCTAATGCGAAACACTCTTTAGTATCACAGCTTAAGGTCACAGTGGTAAACAGCTTTAAATGTCTGCTTTATTCCCTCGCTTTCTTCTCTGACAGTCTTCACTGTTCATCGCCCTCCTCCACAAACTCCTCCTCATCGCCCAGCTCCTTTTTCTACAATTACTGTCTCTTCTTATTTGTGCATTACATGGAGAATTTGTGATAACAAGCTTGTAGGGTAGAACCACCCACTCACTGTTACTCACCGTCAGGTAATTGATTACAAATTGCACGCTGTTATCAGGAACCATTGTCTAAGATGCTACGCCTCTCTTAATTGTTTTGTCTTGTTCATGCACTGTTTTGCTCGGATCTGTCTCTCTGTGTCGTTCGTTAAAAGTCCAAAGCCTAAAGAGGTGATCAGGGACGTTTGTATGCAGCAGGTGTGCGTGGTTGCACGATAACGCAGTGTGGAGATGAACGACGCTCAGATCAGCACCGGTTTGTACCTGATGTGACAGACCAAAATTGGATAAGCCACTTTACAGTCTCACCGCTGCATTGTTGCAGACAGGCCATGATAGGAGATGGAATAAAGTGAAGGGAGGAAGCGAGAGAGGATAGCATGAGGATGAACTCAGAGGTGAAAATCACAAATAATAAAAGTAAAATAACTAAGATTAAAGGAAATAAAACAAACAGGAAAAACGAAGAAAGATAGAAGAGTCAAATAAGCAGAAGACAGTCGGTTAATTAAGCATGGATACCAAGCTATGGGTTATCTCATGCTCATGTTTCCAGACAACAGAGAGCCATCTTAGGGCCCTAAAATTAATATTGGATCGACAGCGGCCCCTCGGTGTTGTCTCTCAAGACAACTCCTCCCCTCTGTTGCTGTGGCATCCAAGTGATCTCTTCATTAATTCATAGTAGAGAGCAGAACTAAATTAGCTCTTGTTAGCCTCCTGCTGTTTACTTTTCTTTATTTGCTATCATTAAACCAGCTCCCTTCAAACTGTGCACTTTGTATATATATGCGTGTGTGTGTGTGTGTGTGTGTGTGTGTGTGTGTGTGTGTGT